>NW_027457957.1:0-2500 GCF_050624435.1 Tenrec ecaudatus
ACCCTAACCCAAACCCTAACCCTAACCCTAACCCCTAACCATAACCATAACCCTAACGCCTAAACCCTAACCCTAACCCTAAACCTAACCCTAACCCTAACCCTAACCCTGACGCTAACCCTAACCCTAACCCTAACCCTAAACCTAACCCTCACCCTAACCCTAACCCTACCCCTAACGCTAACCCTAACGCTAACACTAACCCTAACCCTAACCCTAACGCTAATACTAACCCTAACCCTAACGCTAACCCTAACCCTAACCCTAACCCTAACACTAACGCTAAACCTAGCACTAACCATAACGCTAACACTAACCCTAATGCTAACACTATCCCCTAACCCGAACCCGAAACCCTAACCCTAACCCTAACCCTAACCCTAACACTAACCCTAACACTAACGCTAACCCTAACCCTAACCCTAACGCTAACGCTAAACCCTAACCCTAAATCTAATCCTAACCCTAACCCTAACCTTAACGCTAACGCTAACGCTAACCCTAACCCTAACCCTAACCCTAACGCTAACCCTAACCCTAACGCTAACGCTAACCCTAACCCTAACCCTAACCCTAACCCTAACCCCAACCCTAAAGCTAACGCTAACCCTAACCCTAACCCTAACCCTAATCCTAACCCTAAACCTAACGCTAACCCTAACCCTAACCCTAAACCTAACGCTAAACCTAACCCTAACCCTAACCCTAACGCTAACCCTAACCCTAACTCTAACCCTAACTCTAACCCTAACCCTAACCCAAACCCTAACCCTATCGCTAACGCTAACCGTAAACCTAACCCTAACCTTAACACTAACACTAACCCTAACCCTAACCCTAACCCTAACCCTAACGCTAACGCTAACCCTAAACCTAACCCTAACGCTAACCCTAATCCTAAACCTAAACCCTAACCCTAACCCTAACCCTAACGCTAACCCTAACCCTAAACCTAACACTAACCCTAACCCTAACGCTAACCCTAATCCTAAACCTAACCCTAACCCTAACCTAACCCTAACCCTAAACCTAACCCTAACCCAAACCCTAACCCTAACCCTAACGCTAACCCTAACCCTAACCCTAAACCTAACCCTAACCCTAACCCTAACCCTAACCCTGACGCTAACCCTAACCCTAACCCTAACCCTAACCCTCACCCTAACCCTATCCATAACCCTAACGCTAACCCTAACCCTAACCCTAACCCTTACCGTTTCCCTAACACTAACCCTAACCCTAACCCTAAGCCTAACGCTAACCCTAACGCTAACCCTAACCCTAACACTAACCCTAACGCTAATCCAAAACCTAACACTAACCGTAAACCCCTAACCCTAACACTAACGCTAATCCTAATCCTAAGCCTAACGCTAACACTAACCCTAACCCTAAACCTAACCCTAACCCTAACCCTAACGCTAAACCTAACCCTAAACCTAACCCTAACCCTAACCCAAACCCTAACCCTAACACTAACCCTAACCATAACCCTAACGCTAACCCTAACCCCTAACCCTAAACCTAACCCTAACCCTAACCCTAACACTAACCCTAACCCTGACGCTAACCCTAACCCTAACGCTAAACCCTAACCCTAACCCTAAACCTAACCCTCATCCTAACCCTAACCCTAACGCTAACCCTAACCCTAACCCTAACCATAACGCCAACGCTAACCCTAACCCTAATGCTAACGCTAACCCTAACCCGAACCCTAACCCTAACACTAACCCTAACCCTAACGCTAACCCTAACCCTAACCCTAACCCTAACGCTAACCCTAACACTAACCCTAACGCTAACCCTAACCCTAACCCTAACCCTAACTCTAATCCTAACCTTAACCTTAAACCTAACGCTAACGCTAACGCTAACCCTAACCCTAACCCTAACCCTAACGCTAACGCTAACCCTAACCCTAACCCTAACCATAAAGCTAACGCTAACCCTAACCCTAACCCTAATCCTAACCCTAACCCTAACCCTAACCCTAACCCTAACGCTAACCCTAACCCTAAACCTAAACCTAACCCTAACCCTAACACTAACCCTAACCCTAATTCTAAACCTAACCCTAACCCTAACCCTAACCCTAACCCTAACCATAACCATAACCCTAACGCTAACCCTAACCCTAACCCTAAACCTAACCCTAACCCTAACCCTAACCCTAACCCTGACGCTAACCCTAACCCTAACCCTAAACCTAACCATAACCCTGACCCTAACAGTAACCCTAATGCTAAACCTAACCCTAACTCTAACCCTAACCCTAAGGCTAACGCTAACCCTAACCCTAACATTAACCCTATCCCTAACCCTAACCCAAACCCTAACCCTAACCCTAACCCTAACCTTAAAGCTAACCCTAAACCTAACCCTAACTCTAACTCTAACCCTAACCCTAATGCTAACCCTAACCCTAACCCTAACCCTAACGCTAACCCTAACCCTAACCCTAACCCTAACCCTAACCCTAACGCTAACCCTAACCCTA
>NW_027457957.1:7500-10000 GCF_050624435.1 Tenrec ecaudatus
ACCTTAAACCTAACGCTAACGCTAACGCTAACCCTAACCCTAACCCTAACCCTAACGCTAACGCTAACCCTAACCCTAACCCTAACCATAAAGCTAACGCTAACCCTAACCCTAACCCTAATCCTAACCCTAACCCTAACTCTAACCCTAACCCTAACGCTAACCCTAACCCTAAACCTAAACCTAACCCTAACCCTAACACTAACCCTAACCCTAATTCTAAACCTAACCCTAACCCTAACCCTAACCCTAACCATAACCATAACCCTAACGCTAACCCTAACCCTAACCCTAAACCTAACCCTAACCCTAACCCTAACCCTAACCCTGACGCTAACCCTAACCCTAACCCTAAACCTAACCATAACCCTGACCCTAACAGTAACCCTAATGCTAAACCTAACCCTAACTCTAACCCTAACCCTAAGGCTAACGCTAACCCTAACCCTAACATTAACCCTATCCCTAACCCTAACCCAAACCCTAACCCTAACCCTAACCCTAACCTTAAAGCTAACCCTAAACCTAACCCTAACTCTAACTCTAACCCTAACCCTAATGCTAACCCTAACCCTAAACCTAACCCTAACACTAACGCTAACCCTAACCCTAACCCTAACCCTAACCCTAACCCTAACCCTAACGCTAAACCTAACCCTAACGCTATCCCTAACCCTAACCCTAACCCTAACTCTAATCCTAACCCTAACCCTAACCTTAACGCTAACCCTAACCCTAACCCTAACCCTAACACTAACCCTAACCCTAACCCTAACCATAACGCTAACGCTAACCCTAACCCTAACCCTAACGCTAACCCTAAACCTAACCCTAACCCTAAAGGTAACAGTAACCCTAACCCTAAACCTAACCCTAACCCTAACCCTAAAGCTAACCATAATCCTAACCCTAACCCTAACCCTAACCCTAACCCTAACCCTAACCCTAACGCTAACGTTAACACTAACCCTAACGCTAACCCTAACCCTAACCCTAACCCTAACCCTAACCCTAACGCTAACCCTAACCCTAACCCTAACCCTAACGCTAACCCTAACCCTAACCCTAACCCTAACCCTCACCCTAACCCTATCCATAACCCTAACGCTAACCCTAACCCTAACCCTAACCCTTACCGTTTCCCTAACACTAACCCTAACCCTAACCCTAAGCCTAACGCTAACCCTAACGCTAACCCTAACCCTAACACTAACCCTAACGCTAATCCAAAACCTAACACTAACCGTAACCCTAACCCTAACACTAACGCTAATCCTAATCCTAAGCCTAACGCTAACACTAACCCTAACCCTAAACCTAACCCTAACCCTAACCCTAACGCTAAACCTAACCCTAAACCTAACCCTAACCCTAACCCAAACCCTAACCCTAACACTAACCCTAACCATAACCCTAACGCTAACCCTAACCCTAACCCTAAACCTAAACCTAACCCTAACCCTAACACTAACCCTAACCCTGACGCTAACCCTAACCCTAACGCTAACCCTAACCCTAACCCTAAACCTAACCCTCATCCTAACCCTAACCCTAACGCTAACCCTAACCCTAACCCTAACCATAACGCCAACGCTAACCCTAACCCTAATGCTAACGCTAACCCTAACCCGAACCCTAACCCTAACACTAACCCTAACCCTAACGCTAACCCTAACCCTAACCCTAACCCTAACGCTAACCCTAACACTAACCCTAACGCTAACCCTAACCCTAACCCTAACCCTAACTCTAATCCTAACCTTAACCTTAAACCTAACGCTAACGCTAACGCTAACCCTAACCCTAACCCTAACCCTAACGCTAACGCTAACCCTAACCCTAACCCTAACCATAAAGCTAACGCTAACCCTAACCCTAACCCTAATCCTAACCCTAACCCTAACCCTAACCCTAACCCTAACCCTAACGCTAACCCTAACCCTAAACCTAAACCTAACCCTAACCCTAACACTAACCCTAACCCTAATTCTAAACCTAACCCTAACCCTAACCCTAACCCTAACCATAACCATAACCCTAACGCTAACCCTAACCCTAACCCTAAACCTAACCCTAACCCTAACCCTAACCCTAACCCTAACCCTAACCCTGACGCTAACCCTAACCCTAACCCTAAACCTAACCATAACCCTGACCCTAACAGTAACCCTAATGCTAAACCTAACCCTAACTCTAACCCTAACCCTAAGGCTAACGCTAACCCTAACCCTAACATTAACCCTATCCCTAACCCTAACCCAAACCCTAACCCTAACCCTAACCCTAACCTTAAAGCTAACCCTAAACCTAACCCTAACTCTAACTCTAACCCTAACCCTAATGCTAACCCTAACCCTAAACCTAACCCTAACACTAACGCTAACCCTAGCCCTAACCCTAACCCTAACCCTAACCCTAACCCTAACGCTAAACCTAACCCTAACGCTATCCCTAACCCTAACCCTAACCCTAACTCTAATCCTAACCCTAACCCTAACCC
>NW_027457957.1:12500-17500 GCF_050624435.1 Tenrec ecaudatus
CTAACCCTAACCCTAACCCTAACCGTAACCGTAACCCTAACCCTAACCCTAACTCTAACGCTAAACCTAAACCCAACCGTAATGCTAACGCTAACACTAACCCTAATGCTAACGCTAACCCTAACCCTAACCCTAACACTAACCCTAACCCTAACCCTAACGCTAACCCTAACCCTAACCCTAACCCTAACGCTAACCCTAACCCTAACCCTATCGCTAACCCTAACCCTAACCCTAACCCTAACTTTAATCCTAACCCTAACCCTAACCCTAACGCTAACGCTAACGCTAACCCTAACCCTAACCCTAACCCTAACGCTAATCCTAACCCTAACGCTAACGCTAACGCTAACCCTAACCCTAACCCTAACCCTAACCCTAAAGCTAACGCTAACCCTAACCCTAACCCTAACCCTAATCCTAACCCTAAACCTAACGCTAACCCTAACCCTAACCCTAACCCTAAACCTAACGCTAAACCTAACCCTAACCCTAACCCTAACCCTAAAGCTAACCCTAACCCTAACTCTAACACTAACTCTAACCCTAACCCTAACCCAAACCCTAACCCTATCGCTAACGCTAACCCTAACCCTAACCCTAACCCTAACCCTAAAACTAACACTAACCCTAACCCTAACGCTAACGCTAACCCTAACCCTAACCTAACGCTAACCCTAACCCAAACCCTAACCCTGACCCTAACCCTAACGCTAACCGTAACCCTAACCCTAAACCTAACCCTAACCCTAACCCTAACGCTAACCCTAACCCTACCCCTAACCCTAACCCTAACCCTAACCCTAACGCTAACCCTAACCCTAACGCTAACCCTAACCCTAACCCTAACCCTAACACTAACCCTAACGCTAACCCTAACCCTAACCCTAACCCTAACGCTAACCCTAACCCTAACGCTAAACCTAACCCTAACCCTAACCATAACCCTAACCCTAACCCTAACCCTAACGCTAACCCTAACACTAACCCTAACCCAAACCCTAACCCTAATGCTAACCCTAACCCTAACCCTAACCCTAACCCTAACGCTAACCCTAACCCTAACCCTAACCCTAACGCTTACCCTAACCCTAACCCTAACCCTACCCTAACCCTAACCCTAACCCTAACCCTAACCCTTACCCTAACACTAACCCTAACCCTAACCCTAACCCTAAGCCTAACGCTAACCCTAACGCTAACCCTAACCCTAACCCTAACCCTAACGCTAATCCAAAACCTAACCCTAACCCTAACCCTAACCCTAACACTAACGCTAATCCTAATCCTAAGCCTAACGCTAACACTAACCCTAACCCTAATCCTAACCCTAACCCTAACCCTAACGCTAAACCTAACCCTAACCCTCACCCTAACCCTAACCCAAACCCTAACCCTAACACTAACCCTAACCATAACCCTAACGCTAACCCTAACCCTAACCCTAAACCTAACCCTAACCCTAACCCTAACACTAACCCTAACCCTGACGCTAACCCTAACCCTAACGCTAACCCTAACCCTAACCCTAAACCTAACCCTCACCCTAACCCTAACCCTAACGCTAACCCTAACCCTAACCCTAACCCTAATGCTAACGCTAACCCTAACTCTAACTCTAACGCTAACCCTAACCCTAACGCTAACGCTAAACCTAACCCTAACCATAACGCTAACGCTAACCCTAACCCTAATGCTAACGCTAACCCTAACCCGAACCCTAACCCTAACCCTAACACTAACCCTAACCCTAACGCTAACCCTAACCCTAACCCTAACCCTAACGCTAACCCTAACACTAACCCTAACGCTAACCCTAACCCTAACCCTAACTCTAATACTAACCTTAACCTTAAACCTAACGCTAACGCTAACGCTAACCCTAACCCTAACCCTAACCCTAACGCTAACGCTAACCATAACCCTAATCCTAACCCTAAACCTAACGCTAACCCTAACCCTAACTCTAACCCTAAACCTATCGCTAAACCTAACCCTAAACCTAACCCTAACCCTAAGCCTAACGCTAACCCTAACCCTAACTCTAACCCTAACCCTAAACCAAACCCTAACCCTATCGCTAACGCTAATCCTAACCCTAACCCTAACCCTAACACTAACACTAACCCTGACCCTAACCATAACGCTAACGCTAACCCTAACCCTAACCCTAACGCTAACCCTAAACCTAACCCTAACCCTAACGCTAACCGTAACCCTAACCCTAAACCTAAAACTAACCCTAACCCTAAAGCTAACCATAATACTAACCCTAACCCTAACCCTAACCCTAACCCTAACCCTAACCCTAACGCTAACGTTAACCCTAACCCTAACGCTAACCCTAACCCCAACCCTAACCCTAACCCTAACCCTAACCCTAACGCTAACCCTAACCCTAACCCTAACCCTAACCCTAACGCTAACCCTAACCCTAACCCTAACCATAACCCTAACCCTAACGCTAACCCTAACCCTAACCCTAATGCTAACCCTAACCCTAACCCTAACCCTAACCCTAACGCTAACTCTAACCCTAATCCTAACCCGAACGCTAACCCTAACCCTAACCCTAACCCTAACGCTAACCCTAAACCTAACGCTAAACCTAACCCTAACCCTAACCCTAACCCTTACCCTAACGCTAACCCTAACCCTAACCCTAACCCTAACGCTAACCCTAACGCTAACCCTAACCCTAACCCTAATGCTAACCCTAACCCTAAACCTAACCCTAACCCTAACGCTAACGCTAACCCTAACGCTAACCCTAACCCTAACCCTAACCCTAACGCTAACCCTAACCCTAAAGCTAACGCTAACCCTAACCCTAACCCTAACCCTAACCCTAACCCTAACCCTAACCCTAAAGCTAACGCTAACCCTAAACCTAACCCTAACCCTATTCCTAACCCTAAACCTAACGCTAACATAACCCTAACCCTAAACCTAACGCTAAACCTAACCCTAACCCTAACACTAACGCTAACCCTAACCCTAACTCTAACCCTAACTCTAACCCTAACCCTAAACCAAATCCTAACCCTATCGCTAACGCTAACCCTAACCCTAACCCTAACACTAACACTAACCCTAACCTGACCGTAACGCTAACGCTAACGCTAACCCTAACCCTAACCCTAACGCTAACCCTAACCCTAACCCTAACCCTAACGCTAACCGTAACCCTAACCCTAAACCTAACCCTAACCCTAACCCTAACGCTAACCATAATCCTAACCCTAACCCTAACCCTAACCCTAACCCTAACGCTAACGCTAACCCTAACCCTAACGCTAACCCTAACCCTAACCCTAACCCTAACCCTAACACTGACCGTAACGCTAACTCTAACCCTAACCCTAACCCTAACCCTAACGCTAACCCTAACCCTAACCCTAACCCTAACGCTAACCCTAACGCTAACGCTAACCCTAACCCTAACCATAACCATAACCATAACACTAACCCTGACCCTAACACTAACCCTAACGCTAACCCTAACCCTAACCCTAACCCTAACGCTAACCCTAAACCTAACCCTAACCCTAACGCTAACGCTAACCCTAAAGCTAACGATAACCCTAACCCTAACCCTAACCCTAACCCTAAAGCTAACGCTAACCCTAAACCTAACCCTAACCCTATTCCTAACCCTAAACCTAACGCTAAACCTAACCCTAACCCTAACCCTAAACCTTACCCTAACGCTAATCCTAACCCTAACCCTAACCCTAACCCTAACCCTAACGCTAACCCTAACGCTAACCCTCACCCTAACCCTAACCCTAACCCTAACGCTAACCCAAAACCTAACCCTAACCCTAACACTAACGCTAACCCTAATCCTAAGCCTAACGCTAACCCTAAACCTAACCCTGACCCTAACCCTGACCCTGACCCTAACACTAACCCTAACCCTAACGCTAACCCTAACCCTAACCCTAACCCTAACGCTAACCCTAACACTAACCCTAACGCTAACCCTAACCCTAACCCTAACTCTAATACTAACCTTAACCTTAAACCTAACGCTAACGCTAACGCTAACCCTAACCCTAACCCTAACCCTAACGCTAACGCTAACCATAACCCTAATCCTAACCCTAAACCTAACGCTAACCCTAACCCTAACTCTAACCCTAAACCTATCGCTAAACCTAACCCTAAACCTAACCCTAACCCTAAGCCTAACGCTAACCCTAACCCTAACTCTAACCCTAACCCTAAACCAAACCCTAACCCTATCGCTAACGCTAACCATAACCCTAACCCTAACCCTAACACTAACACTAACCCTGACCCTAACCATAACGCTAACGCTAACCCTAACCCTAACCCTAACGCTAACCCTAAACCTAACCCTAACCCTAACGCTAACCGTAACCCTAACCCTAAACCTAACCCTAACCCTAACCCTAAAGCTAACCATAATACTAACCCTAACCCTAACCCTAACCCTAACCCTAACCCTAACCCTAACGCTAACGTTAACCCTAACCCTAACGCTAACCCTAACCCTAACCCTAACCCTAACGCTAACCCTAACCCTAACCCTAACCCTAACGCTAACCCTAACCCTAACCATAACCCTAACCCTAACCCTAACCCTAACGCTAACCCTAACCCTAACCCTAACCCTAACCCTAATGCTAACCCTAACCCTAACCCTAACCCTAACCCTAACGCTAACCCTAACCCTAATCCTAACCCGAACGCTAACCCTAACCCTAACCCTAACCCTAACGCTAACCCTAAACCTAACGCTAAACCTAACCCTAACCCTAACCCTAACCCTTACCCTAACGCTAACCCTAACCCTAACCCTAACCCTAACGCTAACCCTAACGCTAACACTAAACCTAACCCTAATGCTAACCCTAACCCTAAACCTAACCCTAACCCTAACGCTAACGCTAACCCTAACGCTAACGCTAACGCTAACCCTAACCCTAACCCTAACCCTAACGCTAACCCTAACCCTAAAGCTAACGCTAACC
>NW_027457957.1:27500-30000 GCF_050624435.1 Tenrec ecaudatus
CTAACGCTAACGCTAACCCTAACCCTAACGCTAATCCTAACCCTAACGCTAACGCTAACGCTAACCCTAACCCTAACCCTAACCCTAACCCTAACCCTAACCCTAAAGCTAACGCGAACCCTAACCCTAACCCTAACCCTAATCCTAACCCTTAACCTAACGCCAACCCTAACCCTAACTCTAACCCTAACCCTAAACCTAACGCTAAACCTAACCCTAACCCTAACACTAACCCTAACCCTAACGCTAACGCTAAACCTAAACCCAACCATAACGCTAACGCTAACACTAATCCTAATGCTAACGCTAACCCTAACCCTAACCCTAACCCTAACCCTAACCCTAACACTAACCCTAACCCTAACGCTAACCCTAACCCTAACCCTAACCCTAATGCTAACCCTAACCCTAACCCTAACCCTAACCCTAACGCTAACCCTAACCCTAATCCTAACCCGAACGCTAACCCTAACCCTAACCGTAACGCTAACCCTAAACCTAACGCTAAACCTAACCCTAACCCTAACCCTAACCCTTACCCTAACGCTAACCCTAACCCTAACCCTAACGCTAACCCTAACGCTAACCCTAACCCTAACCCTAATGCTAACCCTAACCCTAAACCTAACCCTAACCCTAACGCTAACGCTAACCCTAACGCTAACGCTAACGCTAACCCTAACCCTAACCCTAACCCTAACGCTAACCCTAACACTAAAGCTAACGCTAACCCTAACCCTAACCCTAACCCTAACCCTAAAGCTAACGCTAACCCTAAACCTAACCCTAACCCTATTCCTAACCCTAAACCTAACGCTAACATAACCCTAACCCTAAACCTAACGCTAAACCTAACCCTAACCCTAACACTAACGCTAACCCTAACCCTAACTCTAACCCTAACTCTAACCCTAACCCTAACCCAAACCCTAACCCTATCGCTAACGCTAACCCTAACCCTAACCCTAACCCTAACCCTAACACTAACACTAACCCTAACCCTGACCGTAACGCTAACGCTAACGCTAACCCTAACCCTAACCCTAAAGCTAACCCTAACCCTAACCCTAACCCTAACGCTAACCGTAACCCTAACCCTAAACCTAACCCTAACCTTAACCCTAACGCTAACCATAATCCTAACCCTAACCCTAACCCTAACCCTAACCCTAACGCTAACGCTAACCCTAACCCTAACGCTAACCCTAACCCTAACCCTAACCCTAACCCTAACACTGACCGTAACGCTAACTCTAACCCTAACCCTAACCCTAACCCTAACCCTAACGCTAACCCTAACCCTAACCCTAACCCTAACGCTAACGCTAACCCTAACCCTAACCATAACCATAACCATAACACTAACCCTGACCCTAACACTAACCCTAACGCTAACCCTAAACCTAACCCTAACGCTAACCCTAACCCTAACCCTAACCCTAAAGCTAACGCTAACCCTAAAGCTAACGCTAACCCTAACCCTAACCCTAACCCTAAAGCTAACGCTAACCCTAAACCTAACCCTAACCCTATTCCTAACCCTAAACCTAACGCTAAACCTAACCCTAACCCTAACCCTAAACCTTACCCTAACGCTAATCCTAACCCTAACCCTAACCCTAACCCTAACCCTAACGCTAACCCTAACGCTAACCCTCACCCTAACCCTAACCCTAACCCTAACGCTAACCCAAAACCTAACCCTAACCCTAACACTAACGCTAACCCTAATCCTAAGCCTAATGCTAACCCTAAACCTAACCCTGACCCTAACCCTGACCCTGACCCTAACCCTGACGCTAACACTAACCCTAACCCTAACCCTAACCCTAACCCTAACGCTAACCCTAACCCTAACGCTAACCCTAACGCTAACCCTAACCCTAACCCTAACCCTAACCCTAACGCTAACCCTAACCCTAACGCTAACGCTAACGCTAACCCTAACCCTAACCCTAACCCTAACCCTAACCCTAACGCTAACCCTAACCCTAACCCTAACCCTAACCCTAACCCTAACCCTAACCCTAACCTTAACCCTAACCCTAACCCTAACCCTAACCCTAACCCTAATGCTAACGCTAACCCTAACCCTAACCATAACCATAACCCTAACCCTAACCCTAACCCTAACGCTAACCCTAACGCTAACCCTAACCCTAACCCTAACCCTAACGCTAACCCTAACCCTACCCCTAACCCTAACGCTAACCCTAACGCTAACGCTAACCCTAACCATAACCATAAACCTAACCCTAACCCTAACCCTAACCCTAACGCTAACCCTAACCCTAACCCTAACCCTAACCCTAATGCTAACCCTAACCCTAACCCTAACCCTAACGCTAACCCTAACCCTAACCCTAACGCTAACCCTAACCCTAACCCTAACCCTAACGCTAACTCTAACCCTAAACCTAACGCTAAACCTAACACTAAGCCTAACTCTAACCCTTACCCTAACGCTAACCCTAACCCTAACCCTAACCCTAACACTAAC
>NW_027457957.1:35000-65000 GCF_050624435.1 Tenrec ecaudatus
AACTCTAACTCTAACGCTAACCCTAACCCTAACCCTAACCGTAACCGTAACCCTTACCCTAACCCTAACTCTAACGCTAAACCTAAACCCAACCATAACGCTAACGCTAACCCTAACCCTAACACTAACCCTAACCCTAACCCTAATGCTAACCCTAACCCTAACCCTAACCCTAACCCTAACCCTAACGCTATCCCTAACCCTAACCCTATCGCTAACCCTAACCCTAACACTAACCCTAACTTTAATCCTAACCCTAACCCTAACCCTAACGCTAACGCTAACGCTAACCCTAACCCTAACCCTGACGCTAATCCTAACCTTAACGCTAACGCTAACGCTAACCCTAACCCTAACCCTAACCCTAAAGCTAACGCTAACCCTAACCCTAACCCTAACCCTAATCCTAACCCTAAACCTAACGCTAACCCTAACCCTAACCCTAACCCTAAACCTAACGCTAAACCTAACCCTAACCCTAACCCTAACCCTAAAGCTAACCCTAACCCTAACTCTAACCCTAACTCTAACCCTAACCCTAACCCAAACCCTAACCCTATCGCTAACGCTAACCCTAACCCTAACCCTAACCCTAACCCTAAAACTAACACTAACCCTAACCCTAACGCTAACGCTAACCCTAACCCTAACCTAACGCTAACCCTAACCCAAACCCTAACCCTGACCCTAACCCTAACGCTAACCCTAACCCTAACCCTAACCCTAACCCTAACCCTAACCCTAACCCTAACGCTAACCCTAACCCTAACCCTAACCCTAACGCTAACCCTAACCCTAACGCTAAACCTAACCCTAACCCTAACCCTAACCATAACCCTAACCCTAACCCTAACCCTAACGCTAACCCTAACCCTAACCCTAACCCAAACCCTAATCCTAATGCTAACCCTAACCCTAACCCTAACCCTAACCCTAACGCTAACCCTAACCCTAACCCTAACCCTAACGCTAACCCTAACCCTAACCCTAACCCTACCCTAACCCTAACCCTAACCCTAACCCTAACCCTTACCCTAACACTAACCCTAACCCTAACCCTAACCCTAAGCCTAACGCTAACCCTAACGCTAACCCTAACCCTAACCCTAAGCCTAACGCTAATCCAAAACCTAACCCTAACCCTAACCCTAACCCTAACCCTAACACTAACGCTAATCCTAATCCTAAGCCTAACGCTAACACTAACCCTAACCCTAAACCTAACCCTAACCCTAACCCTAACGCTAAACCTAACCCTAACCCTAACCCTAACCCTAACCCAAACCCTAACCCTAACACTAACCCTAACCATTACCCTAACGCTAACCCTAACCCTAACCCTAAACCTAACCCTAACCCTAACCCTAACACTAACCCTAACCCTAACCCTGACGCTAACCCTAACCCTAACGCTAACCCTAACCCTAACCCTAAACCTAACCCTCACCCTAACCCTAACCCTAACGCTAACCCTAACCCTAACCCTAATGCTAACGCTAACCCTAACTCTAACTCTAACGCTAACCCTAACCCTAACCCTAACCCTAACGCTAACGCTAAACCTAACCCTAACCATAACGCTAACGCTAACCCTAACCCTAATGCTAACGCTAACCCTAACCCGAACCCTAACCCTAACCCTAACACTAACCCTAACCCTAACGCTAACCCTAACCCTAACCCTAACCCTAACGCTAACCCTAACACTAACCCTAACGCTAACCCTAACCCTAACCCTAACCCTAACTCTAATCCTAACCTTAACCTTAAACCTAACGCTAACGCTAACGCTAAACCTAACCCTAACCCTAACCCTAACGCTAACGCTAACCCTAACCCTAACCCTAACCCTAACCATAAAGCTAACGCTAACCCTAACCCTAACCCTAATCCTAACCCTAACCCTAACCCTAACCCTAACCCTAACGCTAACCCTAACCCTAACCCTAAACCTAACCCTAACCCTAACGCTAACCCTAACCCTAATTCTAAACCTAACCCTAACCCTAACCCTAACCATAACCATAACCCTAACGCTAACCCTAACCCTAACCCTAAACCTAACCCTAACCCAAACCCTAACCCTAACCCTGACGCTAACCCTAACCCTAACCCTAACCCTAAACCTAACCATAACCCTGACCCTAACAGTAACCCTAAAGCTAAACCTAACCCTAAATCTAACCCTAACCCTAAGGCTAACGCTAACCCTAACCCTAACATTAACCCTATCCCTAACCCTAACCCTAACCTTAAAGCTAACCCTAAACCTAACCCTAACTCTAACCCTAACCCTAACGCTAAACCTAACCCTAACGCTATCCCTAACCCTAACCCTAACCCTAACTCTAATCCTAACCCTAACCTTAACGCTAACCCTAACCCTAACCCTAACACTAACCCTAACCCTAACCCTAACCCTAAAGCTAACGATAACCCGAAACCTAACCCTAACCCTAATCCTAACCCTAAACCTAACGCTAACCCTAACCCTAACCCTAACCCTAACCCTAAACCTATCGCTAAACCTAACCCTAAACCTAACCCTAACCCTAACCCTAACGCTAACCCTAACCCTAACTCTAACCCTAACTCTAACCCTAACCCTAAACCAAACCCTAACCCTATCGCTAACGCTAACCCTAACCCTAACCCTAACCCTAACACTAACACTAACCCTAACCCTAACCATAACGCTAACGCTAACCCTAACCCTAACCCTAACCCTAACCTTAACCCTAACCCTAACGCTAACGTTAACGTTAACCCTAACCCTAACGCTAACCCTAACCCTAACCCTAACCCTAACCCTAACCCTAACGCTAACCCTAACCCTAACCCTAACCCTAACGGTAACCCTAACCCTAACCCTAACCCTAACGCTAACCCTAACGCTAACGCTAACCCTAACCCTAACCATAACCATAACCATAACCCTAAACCTAACCCTAACCCTAATGCTAACCCTAACCCTAACCCTAACCCTAACCCTAATGCTAACCCTAACCCTAACCCTAACCCTAACCCTAACGCTAACCCTAACCCTAATCCTAACCCGAACGCTAACCCTAACCCTAACCCTAACCCTAACGCTAACCCTAAACCTAACGCTAAACCTAACCCTAACCCTAACCCTAACCCTTACCCTAACGCTAACCCTAACCCTAACCCTAACCCTAACGCTAACCCTAACGCTAACCCTAACCCTAACCCTAACCCTAACCCTAACTCTAACCCAAAACCTAACCCTAACCCTAACCCTAACCCTAACACTAACGCTAACCCTAATCCTAAACCTGACGCTAACCCTAACTCTAACCCTAACTCTAAACCTAACCCTAATCCTAACCCTAACCCTAACCCTAACGCTATACCTAACCCTAACCCTAACCCTAACCCTAACCCTCACCCTAACCCAAACCCTAACCCTAACCCTAACCCTAACCATAACCATAACCCTAACGCTAACCCTAACCCTAACCCTAACCCTAATCCTAACCCTAACCCTAACCCTAACCCTAACCCTAACCCTGACGCTAACACTAACCCTAACCCTAACCCTAAACCTAACCCTCACCCTAACCCTACCCCTAACGCTAACCCTAACGCTAACACTAACCCTAACCCTAAACCTAACGCTAACGCTAAACCTAACTCTAACTCTAACGCTAACCCTAACCCTAACCCTAACGCTAACGCTAAACCTAGCACTAACCATAACGCTAACGCTAACACTAACCTAATGCTAACACTAACCCTAACCCTAACCCTCACCCTAACCCTAACACTAACCCTAAACCTAACGCTAATGCTAACCCTAACCCTAAACCTAACCCTAACGCTAACCCTAACCCTAACCCTAACGCTAACGCTAACCCTAACCCTAAATCTAATCCTAACCCTAACCCTAACCCTAACGCTAACGCTAACGCTAACCCTAACCCTAGCCCTAACCCTAACGCTAACCCTAACCCTAACGCTAACGCTAACCCTAACCCTAACCCTAACCCTAACCCCAACCCTAATGCTAACGCTAACCCTAACCCTAACCCTAACCCTAATCCTAACCCTAAACCTAACGCTAACCCTAACCCTAACCCTAACCCTAACCCTAAACCTATCGCTAAACCTAACCCTAAACCTAACCCTAACCCTAACCCTAACGCTAACCCTAACCCTAACTCTAACCCTAACTCTAACCCTAACCCTAAACCAAACCCTAACCCTATCGCTAACGCTAACCCTAACCCTAACCCTAACCCTAACACTAACACTAACCCTAACCCTAACCATAACGCTAACGCTAACCCTAACCCTAACCCTAACCCTAACCTTAACCCTAACCCTAACGCTAACGTTAACGTTAACCCTAACCCTAACGCTAACCCTAACCCTAACCCTAACCCTAACCCTAACCCTAACGCTAACCCTAACCCTAACCCTAACCCAACGGTAACCCTAACCCTAACCCTAACCCTAACGCTAACCCTAACCCTAACCATAACCATAACCATAACCCTAAACCTAACCCTAACCCTAATGCTAACCCTAACCCTAACCCTAACCCTAACCCTAATGCTAACCCTAACCCTAACCCTAACCCTAACCCTAACGCTAACCCTAACCCTAATCCTAACCCGAACGCTAACCCTAACCCTAACCCTAACCCTAACGCTAACCCTAAACCTAACGCTAAACCTAACCCTAACCCTAACCCTAACCCTTACCCTAACGCTAACCCTAACCCTAACCCTAACCCTAACGCTAACCCTAACGCTAACCCTAACCCTAACCCTAACCCTAACCCTAACTCTAACCCAAAACCTAACCCTAACCCTAACCCTAACCCTAACACTAACGCTAACCCTAATCCTAAACCTGACGCTAACCCTAACCCTAACCCTAACTCTAAACCTAACCCTAATCCTAACCCTAACCCTAACCCTAACGCTATACCTAACCCTAACCCTAACCCTAACCCTAACCCTCACCCTAACCCAAACCCTAACCCTAACCCTAACCCTAACCATAACCATAACCCTAACGCTAACCCTAACCCTAACCCTAACCCTAATCCTAACCCTAACCCTAACCCTAACCCTAACCCTGACGCTAACACTAACCCTAACCCTAACCCTAAACCTAACCCTCACCCTAACCCTACCCCTAACGCTAACCCTAACGCTAACACTAACCCTAACCCTAAACCTAACGCTAACGCTAAACCTAACTCTAACTCTAACGCTAACCCTAACCCTAACCCTAACGCTAACGCTAAACCTAGCACTAACCATAACGCTAACGCTAACACTAACCTAATGCTAACACTAACCCTAACCCTAACCCTCACCCTAACCCTAACACTAACCCTAAACCTAACGCTAATCCTAACCCTAACCCTAAACCTAACCCTAACGCTAACCCTAACCCTAACCCTAACGCTAACGCTAACCCTAACCCTAAATCTAATCCTAACCCTAACCCTAACCCTAACGCTAACGCTAACGCTAACCCTAACCCTAGCCCTAACCCTAACGCTAACCCTAACCCTAACGCTAACGCTAACCCTAACCCTAACCCTAACCCTAACCCCAACCCTAATGCTAACGCTAACCCTAACCCTAACCCTAACCCTAATCCTAACCCTAAACCTAACGCTAACCCTAACCCTAACCCTAACCCTAAACCTAACGCTAAACCTAACCCTAACCCTAAACCTAACCCTAACCCTAACGCTAACTCTAACCCTAACTCTAACACTAACTCTAAACCTAACCCTAACCCAAACCCTAACCCTATTGCTAACGCTAACCGTAACCCTAACCCTAACCTTAACACTAACCCTAACCCTAACCCTAACCCTAACGCTAACCCTAACCCTAAACCTAAACCTAACCCTAACCCTAACCCTGACGCTAACCCTAACCCTAACCCTAACCTTAACCCTAACCCTAACCCTCACCCTAACCCTATCCATAACCCTAACGCTAACCCTAACCCTAACCCTAACCCTAACCCTAACGCTAACGCTAACCCTAACTCTAACTCTAACGCTAACCCTAACCCTAACCCTAACCCTAACCGTAACCCTAACCCTAACCCTAACACTAACGCTAACGCTAAACCTAAACCCAACCATAACGCTAACGCTAACCCTAACCCTAATGCTAACGCTAACCCTAACCCTAACCCTAACCCTAACCCTAACACTAACCCTAACCCTAACCCTAACGCTAACCCTAACCCTAACCCTAACCCTAACCCTAACGCTAACCCTAACCCTAACCCTATCGCTAACCATAACCCTAACCCTAAACCTAACTCTAATCCTAACCCTAACCCTAACCCTAACGCTAACGCTAACGCTAACCCTAACCCTAACCCTAACGCTAATCCTAACCCTAACGCTAACGCTAACGCTAACCCTAACCCTAACACTAACCCTAACCCTAAAGCTAACGCTAACCCTAATCCTAACCCTAACCCTAATTCTAACCCTAAACCTAACGCTAACCCTAACCCTAACCCTAACCCTAACCCTAACGCTAACCCTAACCCTAACTCTAACCCTAACTCTAACCCTAACCCTAACCCAAACCCTAACCCTATCGCTAACGCTAACCCTAACCCTAACCCTAACCCTAACCCTAACACTAACACTAACACTAACCCTAACGCTAACGCTAACCCTAACCCTAACCCAACGCTAACCCTAACCCAAACCCTAACCCTGACCCTAACCCTAACGCTAACCGTAACCCTAACCCTAAACCTAACCCTAACCCTAACCTTAACGCTAACCCTAATCCTAACCCTAACCCTAACCCTAACCCTAACCCTAACCCTAACCCTAACGCTAACCCTAACCCTAACCCTAACCCTAACGCTAACCCTAACCCTAACCCTAACCCTAACGCTAACGCTAACCCTAAATCTAACGCTAACCCTAACCCTAACCCTAACCCTTACCCTAACGCTAACCATAACCCTAACCCTAACCCTAAGCCTAACGCTAACCCTAACGCTAAACCTAACCCTAACCCTAACCCTAACCCTTACCCTAACGCTAACCCTAACCCTAACCCTAACCCTAACGCTAACCCTAACGCTAACCCTAACCCTAACCCTAACTCTAACCCAAAACCTAACCCTAACCCTAACCCTAACCCTAACCCTAACACTAACGCTAACCCTAATCCTAAACCTGACGCTAACCCTAACCCTAACTCTAAACCTAACCCTAATCCTAACCCTAACCCTAACCCTAACGCTATACCTAACCCTAACCCTAACCCTAACCCTAACCCTCACCCTAACCCAAACCCTAACCCTAACCCTAACCCTAACCATAACCATAACCCTAACGCTAACCCTAACCCTAACCCTAACCCTAATCCTAACCCTAACCCTAACCCTAACCCTAACCCTAACCCTGACGCTAACACTAACCCTAACCCTAACCCTAAACCTAACCCTCACCCTAACCCTACCCCTAACGCTAACCCTAACGCTAACACTAACCCTAACCCTAAACCTAACGCTAACGCTAAACCTAACTCTAACTCTAACGCTAACCCTAACCCTAACCCTAACGCTAACGCTAAACCTAGCACTAACCATAACGCTAACGCTAACACTAACCTAATGCTAACACTAACCCTAACCCTAACCCTCACCCTAACCCTAACACTAACCCTAAACCTAACGCTAATCCTAACCCTAACCCTAACCCTAACCCTAACGCTAACCCTAACCCTAACCCTAACGCTAACGCTAACCCTAACCCTAACCCTAACGCTAACGCTAAACCTAGCACTAACCATAACGCTAACGCTAACACTAACCTAATGCTAACACTAACCCTAACCCTAACCCTCACCCTAACCCTAACACTAACCCTAAACCTAACGCTAATCCTAACCCTAACCCTAACCCTAACCCTAACGCTAACCCTAACCCTAACCCTAACGCTAACGCTAACCCTAACCCTAAATCTAATCCTAACCCTAACCCTAACCCTAACGCTAACGCTAACGCTAACCCTAACCCTAGCCCTAACCCTAACGCTAACCCTAACCCTAACGCTAACGCTAACCCTAACCCTAACCCTAACCCTAACCCCAACCCTAATGCTAACGCTAACCCTAACCCTAACCCTAACCCTAATCCTAACCCTAAACCTAACGCTAACCCTAACCCTAACCCTAACCCTAAACCTAACGCTAAACCTAACCCTAACCCTAAACCTAACCCTAACCCTAACGCTAACCCTAACCCTAACTCTAACACTAACTCTAAACCTAACCCTAACCCAAACCCTAACCCGATTGCTAACGCTAACCGTAACCCTAACCCTAACCTTAACACTAACCCTAACCCTAACCCTAACCCTAACGCTAACCCTAACCCTAAACCTAACCCTAACCCTAACCCTAACCCTGACGCTAACCCTAACCCTAACCCTAACCTTAACCCTAACCCTAACCCTCACCCTAACCCTATCCATAACCCTAACGCTAACCCTAACCCTAACCCTAACCCTAACCCTAACGCTAACGCTAACCCTAACTCTAACTCTAACGCTAACCCTAACCCTAACCCTAACCGTAACCCTAACCCTAACCCTAACACTAACGCTAACGCTAAACCTAAACCCAACCATAACGCTAACGCTAACCCTAACCCTAATGCTAACGCTAACCCTAACCCTAACCCTAACCCTAACCCTAACACTAACCCTAACCCTAACCCTAACGCTAACCCTAACCCTAACCCTAACCCTAACCCTAACGCTAACCCTAACCCTAACCCTATCGCTAACCATAACCCTATCCCTAAACCTAACTCTAATCCTAACCCTAACCCTAACCCTAACGCTAACGCTAACGCTAACCCTAACCCTAACCCTAACGCTAACGCTAACGCTAACCCTAACCCTAACCCTAACCCTAACCCTAAAGCTAACGCTAACCCTAATCCTAACCCTAACCCTAATCCTAACCCTAAACCAAACGCTAACCCTAACCCTAACCCTAACCCTAACCCTAACGCTAACCCTAACCCTAACTCTAACCCTAACTCTAACCCTAACCCTAACCCAAACCCTAACCCTATCGCTAACGCTAACCCTAACCCTAACCCTAACCCTAACCCTAACACTAACACTAACCCTAACGCTAACGCTAACCCTAACCCTAACCCAACGCTAACCCTAACCCAAACCCTAACCCTGACCCTAACCCTAACGCTAACCGTAACCCTAACCCTAAACCTAACCCTAACCCTAACCTTAACGCTAACCCTAATCCTAACCCTAACCCTAACCCTAACCCTAATCCTAACCCTAACACTAACGCTAACCCTAACCCTAACCCTAACCCTAACGCTAACCCTAACCCTAACCCTAACCCTAACGCTAACGCTAACCCTAAATCTAACGCTAACCCTAACCCTAACCCTAACCCTTACCCTAACGCTAACCATAACCCTAACCCTAACCCTAAGCCTAACGCTAACCCTAACGCTAACCCTAACCCTAACCCTAACCCTAACCCTAACGCTAATCCAAAACCTAACCCTAACACTAACCCTAACCCTAACGCTAACCCTAACCCTAATCTAACCCTAACTCTAACCCTAACCCTAACCCAAACCCTAACCCTATCGCTAACGCTAACCGTAACCCTAACCCTAACCTTAACACTAACACTAACCCTAACCCTAACCCTAACGCTAACGCTAACCCTAAACCTAACCCTAACGCTAACCCTAATCCTAAACCTAACCCTAACCCTAACCCTAACCCTAACGCTAACCCTAACCCTAACCCTAAACCTAACACTAATCCTACCCCTAACGCTAACCTTAATCCTAAACCTAACCCTAACCCTAACCCTAACCCTAAACCTAACCCTAACCCAAACCCTAACCCTAACCCTAACCCTAACCCTAACCCTAACGCTAACCCTAACCCTAACCCTAAACCTAACCCTAACCCTGACGCTAACCCTAACCCTAACCCTAACCCTAACCCTAACCCTAACCCTCACCCTAACCCTATCCATAACCCTAACGCTAACCCTAACCCTAACCCTCACCCTAACGCTAACGCTAACCCTAACTCTAACTCTAACGCTAACCCTAACCCTAACCCTAACCGTAACCCTAACCCTAACCCTAACGCTAACGCTAAACCTAAACCCAACCATAACGCTAACGCTAACCCTAACCCTAATGCTAACGCTAACCCTAACCCTAACCCTAACCCTAACCCTAACACTAACCCTAACCCTAACCCTAATGCTAACCCTAACCCTAACCCTAACCCTAACCCTAACGCTAACCCTAACCCTAACCCTATCGCTAACCCTAACCCTAACCCTAACCCTAACTCTAATCCTAACCCTAACCCTAACCCTAACGCTAACGCTAACGCTAACCCTAACCCTAACCCTAACGCTAATCCTAACCCTAACGCTAACGCTAACGCTAACCCTAACCCTAACCCTAAGCCTAACCCTAACCCTAAAGCTAACGCTAACCCTAACCCTAACCCTAACCTAACGCTAACCCTAACCCAAACCCTAACCCTGACCCTAACCCTAACGCTAACCGTAACCCTAACCCTAAACCTAACCCTAACCCTAACCCTAACGCTAACCCTAATCCTAAACCTAACCCTAACCCTAACCCTAACCCTAACCCTAACCCTAAACCTAACGCTAACCCTAACCCTAACCCTACCCTAACCCTAACCCTAACCCTAACCCTAACCCTTACCCTAACACTAACCCTAACCCTAACCCTAACCCTAAGCCTAACGCTAACCCTAACGCTAACCCTAACCCTAAGCCTAACGCTAATCCAAAACCTAACCCTAACCCTAACCCTAACCCTAACCCTAACACTAACGCTAATCCTAATCCTAAGCCTAACGCTAACACTAACCCTAACCCTAAACCTAACCCTAACCCTAACCCTAACGCTAAACCTAACCCTAACCCTAACCCTAACCCTAACCCAAACCCTAACCCTAACACTAACCCTAACCATTACCCTAACGCTAACCCTAACCCTAACCCTAAACCTAACCCTAACCCTAACCCTAACACTAACCCTAACCCTAACCCTGACGCTAACCCTAACCCTAACGCTAACCCTAACCCTAACCCTAAACCTAACCCTCACCCTAACCCTAACCCTAACGCTAACCCTAACCCTAACCCTAATGCTAACGCTAACCCTAACTCTAACTCTAACGCTAACCCTAACCCTAACCCTAACCCTAACGCTAACGCTAAACCTAACCCTAACCATAACGCTAACGCTAACCCTAACCCTAATGCTAACGCTAACCCTAACCCGAACCCTAACCCTAACCCTAACACTAACCCTAACCCTAACGCTAACCCTAACCCTAACCCTAACCCTAACGCTAACCCTAACACTAACCCTAACGCTAACCCTAACCCTAACCCTAACCCTAACTCTAATCCTAACCTTAACCTTAAACCTAACGCTAACGCTAACGCTAAACCTAACCCTAACCCTAACCCTAACGCTAACGCTAACCCTAACCCTAACCCTAACCCTAACCATAAAGCTAACGCTAACCCTAACCCTAACCCTAATCCTAACCCTAACCCTAACCCTAACCCTAACCCTAACGCTAACCCTAACCCTAACCCTAAACCTAACCCTAACCCTAACGCTAACCCTAACCCTAATTCTAAACCTAACCCTAACCCTAACCCTAACCATAACCATAACCCTAACGCTAACCCTAACCCTAACCCTAAACCTAACCCTAACCCAAACCCTAACCCTAACCCTGACGCTAACCCTAACCCTAACCCTAACCCTAAACCTAACCATAACCCTGACCCTAACAGTAACCCTAAAGCTAAACCTAACCCTAAATCTAACCCTAACCCTAAGGCTAACGCTAACCCTAACCCTAACATTAACCCTATCCCTAACCCTAACCCTAACCTTAAAGCTAACCCTAAACCTAACCCTAACTCTAACCCTAACCCTAACGCTAAACCTAACCCTAACGCTATCCCTAACCCTAACCCTAACCCTAACTCTAATCCTAACCCTAACCTTAACGCTAACCCTAACCCTAACCCTAACACTAACCCTAACCCTAACCCTAACCCTAAAGCTAACGATAACCCGAAACCTAACCCTAACCCTAATCCTAACCCTAAACCTAACGCTAACCCTAACCCTAACCCTAACCCTAACCCTAAACCTATCGCTAAACCTAACCCTAAACCTAACCCTAACCCTAACCCTAACGCTAACCCTAACCCTAACTCTAACCCTAACTCTAACCCTAACCCTAAACCAAACCCTAACCCTATCGCTAACGCTAACCCTAACCCTAACCCTAACCCTAACACTAACACTAACCCTAACCCTAACCATAACGCTAACGCTAACCCTAACCCTAACCCTAACCCTAACCTTAACCCTAACCCTAACGCTAACGTTAACGTTAACCCTAACCCTAACGCTAACCCTAACCCTAACCCTAACCCTAACCCTAACCCTAACGCTAACCCTAACCCTAACCCTAACCCTAACGGTAACCCTAACCCTAACCCTAACCCTAACGCTAACCCTAACGCTAACGCTAACCCTAACCCTAACCATAACCATAACCATAACCCTAAACCTAACCCTAACCCTAATGCTAACCCTAACCCTAACCCTAACCCTAACCCTAATGCTAACCCTAACCCTAACCCTAACCCTAACCCTAACGCTAACCCTAACCCTAATCCTAACCCGAACGCTAACCCTAACCCTAACCCTAACCCTAACGCTAACCCTAAACCTAACGCTAAACCTAACCCTAACCCTAACCCTAACCCTTACCCTAACGCTAACCCTAACCCTAACCCTAACCCTAACGCTAACCCTAACGCTAACCCTAACCCTAACCCTAACCCTAACCCTAACTCTAACCCAAAACCTAACCCTAACCCTAACCCTAACCCTAACACTAACGCTAACCCTAATCCTAAACCTGACGCTAACCCTAACTCTAACCCTAACTCTAAACCTAACCCTAATCCTAACCCTAACCCTAACCCTAACGCTATACCTAACCCTAACCCTAACCCTAACCCTAACCCTCACCCTAACCCAAACCCTAACCCTAACCCTAACCCTAACCATAACCATAACCCTAACGCTAACCCTAACCCTAACCCTAACCCTAATCCTAACCCTAACCCTAACCCTAACCCTAACCCTAACCCTGACGCTAACACTAACCCTAACCCTAACCCTAAACCTAACCCTCACCCTAACCCTACCCCTAACGCTAACCCTAACGCTAACACTAACCCTAACCCTAAACCTAACGCTAACGCTAAACCTAACTCTAACTCTAACGCTAACCCTAACCCTAACCCTAACGCTAACGCTAAACCTAGCACTAACCATAACGCTAACGCTAACACTAACCTAATGCTAACACTAACCCTAACCCTAACCCTCACCCTAACCCTAACACTAACCCTAAACCTAACGCTAATGCTAACCCTAACCCTAAACCTAACCCTAACGCTAACCCTAACCCTAACCCTAACGCTAACGCTAACCCTAACCCTAAATCTAATCCTAACCCTAACCCTAACCCTAACGCTAACGCTAACGCTAACCCTAACCCTAGCCCTAACCCTAACGCTAACCCTAACCCTAACGCTAACGCTAACCCTAACCCTAACCCTAACCCTAACCCCAACCCTAATGCTAACGCTAACCCTAACCCTAACCCTAACCCTAATCCTAACCCTAAACCTAACGCTAACCCTAACCCTAACCCTAACCCTAACCCTAAACCTATCGCTAAACCTAACCCTAAACCTAACCCTAACCCTAACCCTAACGCTAACCCTAACCCTAACTCTAACCCTAACTCTAACCCTAACCCTAAACCAAACCCTAACCCTATCGCTAACGCTAACCCTAACCCTAACCCTAACCCTAACACTAACACTAACCCTAACCCTAACCATAACGCTAACGCTAACCCTAACCCTAACCCTAACCCTAACCTTAACCCTAACCCTAACGCTAACGTTAACGTTAACCCTAACCCTAACGCTAACCCTAACCCTAACCCTAACCCTAACCCTAACCCTAACGCTAACCCTAACCCTAACCCTAACCCAACGGTAACCCTAACCCTAACCCTAACCCTAACGCTAACCCTAACCCTAACCATAACCATAACCATAACCCTAAACCTAACCCTAACCCTAATGCTAACCCTAACCCTAACCCTAACCCTAACCCTAATGCTAACCCTAACCCTAACCCTAACCCTAACCCTAACGCTAACCCTAACCCTAATCCTAACCCGAACGCTAACCCTAACCCTAACCCTAACCCTAACGCTAACCCTAAACCTAACGCTAAACCTAACCCTAACCCTAACCCTAACCCTTACCCTAACGCTAACCCTAACCCTAACCCTAACCCTAACGCTAACCCTAACGCTAACCCTAACCCTAACCCTAACCCTAACCCTAACTCTAACCCAAAACCTAACCCTAACCCTAACCCTAACCCTAACACTAACGCTAACCCTAATCCTAAACCTGACGCTAACCCTAACCCTAACCCTAACTCTAAACCTAACCCTAATCCTAACCCTAACCCTAACCCTAACGCTATACCTAACCCTAACCCTAACCCTAACCCTAACCCTCACCCTAACCCAAACCCTAACCCTAACCCTAACCCTAACCATAACCATAACCCTAACGCTAACCCTAACCCTAACCCTAACCCTAATCCTAACCCTAACCCTAACCCTAACCCTAACCCTAACCCTGACGCTAACACTAACCCTAACCCTAACCCTAAACCTAACCCTCACCCTAACCCTACCCCTAACGCTAACCCTAACGCTAACACTAACCCTAACCCTAAACCTAACGCTAACGCTAAACCTAACTCTAACTCTAACGCTAACCCTAACCCTAACCCTAACGCTAACGCTAAACCTAGCACTAACCATAACGCTAACGCTAACACTAACCTAATGCTAACACTAACCCTAACCCTAACCCTCACCCTAACCCTAACACTAACCCTAAACCTAACGCTAATCCTAACCCTAACCCTAAACCTAACCCTAACGCTAACCCTAACCCTAACCCTAACGCTAACGCTAACCCTAACCCTAAATCTAATCCTAACCCTAACCCTAACCCTAACGCTAACGCTAACGCTAACCCTAACCCTAGCCCTAACCCTAACGCTAACCCTAACCCTAACGCTAACGCTAACCCTAACCCTAACCCTAACCCTAACCCCAACCCTAATGCTAACGCTAACCCTAACCCTAACCCTAACCCTAATCCTAACCCTAAACCTAACGCTAACCCTAACCCTAACCCTAACCCTAAACCTAACGCTAAACCTAACCCTAACCCTAAACCTAACCCTAACCCTAACGCTAACTCTAACCCTAACTCTAACACTAACTCTAAACCTAACCCTAACCCAAACCCTAACCCTATTGCTAACGCTAACCGTAACCCTAACCCTAACCTTAACACTAACCCTAACCCTAACCCTAACCCTAACGCTAACCCTAACCCTAAACCTAAACCTAACCCTAACCCTAACCCTGACGCTAACCCTAACCCTAACCCTAACCTTAACCCTAACCCTAACCCTCACCCTAACCCTATCCATAACCCTAACGCTAACCCTAACCCTAACCCTAACCCTAACCCTAACGCTAACGCTAACCCTAACTCTAACTCTAACGCTAACCCTAACCCTAACCCTAACCCTAACCGTAACCCTAACCCTAACCCTAACACTAACGCTAACGCTAAACCTAAACCCAACCATAACGCTAACGCTAACCCTAACCCTAATGCTAACGCTAACCCTAACCCTAACCCTAACCCTAACCCTAACACTAACCCTAACCCTAACCCTAACGCTAACCCTAACCCTAACCCTAACCCTAACCCTAACGCTAACCCTAACCCTAACCCTATCGCTAACCATAACCCTAACCCTAAACCTAACTCTAATCCTAACCCTAACCCTAACCCTAACGCTAACGCTAACGCTAACCCTAACCCTAACCCTAACGCTAATCCTAACCCTAACGCTAACGCTAACGCTAACCCTAACCCTAACACTAACCCTAACCCTAAAGCTAACGCTAACCCTAATCCTAACCCTAACCCTAATTCTAACCCTAAACCTAACGCTAACCCTAACCCTAACCCTAACCCTAACCCTAACGCTAACCCTAACCCTAACTCTAACCCTAACTCTAACCCTAACCCTAACCCAAACCCTAACCCTATCGCTAACGCTAACCCTAACCCTAACCCTAACCCTAACCCTAACCCTAACCCAAACCCTAACCCTGACCCTAACCCTAACGCTAACCGTAACCCTAACCCTAAACCTAACCCTAACCCTAACCTTAACGCTAACCCTAATCCTAACCCTAACCCTAACCCTAACCCTAACCCTAACCCTAACCCTAACGCTAACCCTAACCCTAACCCTAACCCTAACGCTAACCCTAACCCTAACCCTAACCCTAACGCTAACGCTAACCCTAAATCTAACGCTAACCCTAACCCTAACCCTAACCCTTACCCTAACGCTAACCATAACCCTAACCCTAACCCTAAGCCTAACGCTAACCCTAACGCTAAACCTAACCCTAACCCTAACCCTAACCCTTACCCTAACGCTAACCCTAACCCTAACCCTAACCCTAACGCTAACCCTAACGCTAACCCTAACCCTAACCCTAACTCTAACCCAAAACCTAACCCTAACCCTAACCCTAACCCTAACCCTAACACTAACGCTAACCCTAATCCTAAACCTGACGCTAACCCTAACCCTAACTCTAAACCTAACCCTAATCCTAACCCTAACCCTAACCCTAACGCTATACCTAACCCTAACCCTAACCCTAACCCTAACCCTCACCCTAACCCAAACCCTAACCCTAACCCTAACCCTAACCATAACCATAACCCTAACGCTAACCCTAACCCTAACCCTAACCCTAATCCTAACCCTAACCCTAACCCTAACCCTAACCCTAACCCTGACGCTAACACTAACCCTAACCCTAACCCTAAACCTAACCCTCACCCTAACCCTACCCCTAACGCTAACCCTAACGCTAACACTAACCCTAACCCTAAACCTAACGCTAACGCTAAACCTAACTCTAACTCTAACGCTAACCCTAACCCTAACCCTAACGCTAACGCTAAACCTAGCACTAACCATAACGCTAACGCTAACACTAACCTAATGCTAACACTAACCCTAACCCTAACCCTCACCCTAACCCTAACACTAACCCTAAACCTAACGCTAATCCTAACCCTAACCCTAACCCTAACCCTAACGCTAACCCTAACCCTAACCCTAACGCTAACGCTAACCCTAACCCTAACCCTAACGCTAACGCTAAACCTAGCACTAACCATAACGCTAACGCTAACACTAACCTAATGCTAACACTAACCCTAACCCTAACCCTCACCCTAACCCTAACACTAACCCTAAACCTAACGCTAATCCTAACCCTAACCCTAACCCTAACCCTAACGCTAACCCTAACCCTAACCCTAACGCTAACGCTAACCCTAACCCTAAATCTAATCCTAACCCTAACCCTAACCCTAACGCTAACGCTAACGCTAACCCTAACCCTAGCCCTAACCCTAACGCTAACCCTAACCCTAACGCTAACGCTAACCCTAACCCTAACCCTAACCCTAACCCCAACCCTAATGCTAACGCTAACCCTAACCCTAACCCTAACCCTAATCCTAACCCTAAACCTAACGCTAACCCTAACCCTAACCCTAACCCTAAACCTAACGCTAAACCTAACCCTAACCCTAAACCTAACCCTAACCCTAACGCTAACCCTAACCCTAACTCTAACACTAACTCTAAACCTAACCCTAACCCAAACCCTAACCCGATTGCTAACGCTAACCGTAACCCTAACCCTAACCTTAACACTAACCCTAACCCTAACCCTAACCCTAACGCTAACCCTAACCCTAAACCTAACCCTAACCCTAACCCTAACCCTGACGCTAACCCTAACCCTAACCCTAACCTTAACCCTAACCCTAACCCTCACCCTAACCCTATCCATAACCCTAACGCTAACCCTAACCCTAACCCTAACCCTAACCCTAACGCTAACGCTAACCCTAACTCTAACTCTAACGCTAACCCTAACCCTAACCCTAACCGTAACCCTAACCCTAACCCTAACACTAACGCTAACGCTAAACCTAAACCCAACCATAACGCTAACGCTAACCCTAACCCTAATGCTAACGCTAACCCTAACCCTAACCCTAACCCTAACCCTAACACTAACCCTAACCCTAACCCTAACGCTAACCCTAACCCTAACCCTAACCCTAACCCTAACGCTAACCCTAACCCTAACCCTATCGCTAACCATAACCCTATCCCTAAACCTAACTCTAATCCTAACCCTAACCCTAACCCTAACGCTAACGCTAACGCTAACCCTAACCCTAACCCTAACGCTAACGCTAACGCTAACCCTAACCCTAACCCTAACCCTAACCCTAAAGCTAACGCTAACCCTAATCCTAACCCTAACCCTAATCCTAACCCTAAACCAAACGCTAACCCTAACCCTAACCCTAACCCTAACCCTAACGCTAACCCTAACCCTAACTCTAACCCTAACTCTAACCCTAACCCTAACCCAAACCCTAACCCTATCGCTAACGCTAACCCTAACCCTAACCCTAACCCTAACCCTAACACTAACACTAACCCTAACGCTAACGCTAACCCTAACCCTAACCCAACGCTAACCCTAACCCAAACCCTAACCCTGACCCTAACCCTAACGCTAACCGTAACCCTAACCCTAAACCTAACCCTAACCCTAACCTTAACGCTAACCCTAATCCTAACCCTAACCCTAACCCTAACCCTAATCCTAACCCTAACACTAACGCTAACCCTAACCCTAACCCTAACCCTAACGCTAACCCTAACCCTAACCCTAACCCTAACGCTAACGCTAACCCTAAATCTAACGCTAACCCTAACCCTAACCCTAACCCTTACCCTAACGCTAACCATAACCCTAACCCTAACCCTAAGCCTAACGCTAACCCTAACGCTAACCCTAACCCTAACCCTAACCCTAACCCTAACGCTAATCCAAAACCTAACCCTAACACTAACCCTAACCCTAACGCTAACCCTAACCCTAATCTAACCCTAACTCTAACCCTAACCCTAACCCAAACCCTAACCCTATCGCTAACGCTAACCGTAACCCTAACCCTAACCTTAACACTAACACTAACCCTAACCCTAACCCTAACGCTAACGCTAACCCTAAACCTAACCCTAACGCTAACCCTAATCCTAAACCTAACCCTAACCCTAACCCTAACCCTAACGCTAACCCTAACCCTAACCCTAAACCTAACACTAATCCTACCCCTAACGCTAACCTTAATCCTAAACCTAACCCTAACCCTAACCCTAACCCTAAACCTAACCCTAACCCAAACCCTAACCCTAACCCTAACCCTAACCCTAACCCTAACGCTAACCCTAACCCTAACCCTAAACCTAACCCTAACCCTGACGCTAACCCTAACCCTAACCCTAACCCTAACCCTAACCCTAACCCTCACCCTAACCCTATCCATAACCCTAACGCTAACCCTAACCCTAACCCTCACCCTAACGCTAACGCTAACCCTAACTCTAACTCTAACGCTAACCCTAACCCTAACCCTAACCGTAACCCTAACCCTAACCCTAACGCTAACGCTAAACCTAAACCCAACCATAACGCTAACGCTAACCCTAACCCTAATGCTAACGCTAACCCTAACCCTAACCCTAACCCTAACCCTAACACTAACCCTAACCCTAACCCTAATGCTAACCCTAACCCTAACCCTAACCCTAACCCTAACGCTAACCCTAACCCTAACCCTATCGCTAACCCTAACCCTAACCCTAACCCTAACTCTAATCCTAACCCTAACCCTAACCCTAACGCTAACGCTAACGCTAACCCTAACCCTAACCCTAACGCTAATCCTAACCCTAACGCTAACGCTAACGCTAACCCTAACCCTAACCCTAAGCCTAACCCTAACCCTAAAGCTAACGCTAACCCTAACCCTAACCCTAACCTAACGCTAACCCTAACCCAAACCCTAACCCTGACCCTAACCCTAACGCTAACCGTAACCCTAACCCTAAACCTAACCCTAACCCTAACCCTAACGCTAACCCTAATCCTAAACCTAACCCTAACCCTAACCCTAACCCTAACCCTAACCCTAACGCTAACGCTAACCCTAACCCTAATGCTAACCCTAACCCTAACCCTAACCCTAACCCTAACCCTAACCCTAACCCTAACCCTAACCCTAACCCTAACCCTAACGCTAACCCTAACCCTAACCCTAACCCTAACACTAACCCTAACCTTAACGCTAAACATAACCCTAACCCTAACCATAACCCTAACCCTAACGCTAACCCTAACCCTAACCCTAAAGCTAACCCTAACCCTAACCCTAACCCTAACCCTAACGCTAACCCTAACCCTAACCCTAAACCTAACGCTAATCCAAAACCTAACCCTAACCCTAACCCTAACCCTAAACCTAACGCTAACCCTAACCCTAACTCTAACACTAACTCTAAACCTAACCCTAACCCAAACCCTAACCCTAACCCTAACGCTAACCGTAACCCTAACCCTAACGCTAACCCTAACCCTAACCCTAAACCTAACCCTAACCCTAACCCTAACCCTAACGCTAACCCTAACCCTAATCCTCACCCTAACCCTATCCATAACCCTAACGCTAACCCTAACCCTAACCCTAACCCTAACCCTAACGCTAACGCTAACCCTAACTCTAACTCTAACGCTAACCCTAACCCTAACCCTAACCGTAACCGTAACCCTAACCCTAACCCTAACTCTAACGCTAAACCTAAACCCAAACATAACGCTAACGCTAACCCTAACCCTAACACTAACCCTAACCCTAACCCTAACCCTAATGCTAACCCTAACCCTAACCCTAACCCTAACGCTATCCCTAACCCTAACCCTATCGCTAACCCTAACCCTAACACTAACCCTAACTTTAATCCTAACCCTAACCCTAACCCTAACGCTAACGCTAACGCTAACCCTAACCCTAACCCTGACGCTAATCCTAACCTTAACGCTAACGCTAACGCTAACCCTAACCCTAACCCTAACCCTAAAGCTAACGCTAACCCTAACCCTAACCCTAATCCTAACCCTAAACCTAACGCTAACCCTAACCCTAACCCTAACCCTAAACCTAACGCTAAACCTAAACCTAACCCTAACCCTAACCCTAAAGCTAACCCTAACCCTAACTCTAACGCTAAACCTAAACCCAACCATAACGCTAACGCTAACCCTAACCCTAACACTAACCCTAACCCTAACCCTAATGCTAACCCTAACCCTAACCCTAACCCTAACGCTATCCCTAACCCTAACCCTATCGCTAACCCTAACCCTAACGCTAACGCTAACCCTAACCCTAACCTAACGCTAACCCTAACCCAAACCCTAACCCTGACCCTAACCCTAACGCTAACCCTAACCCTAACCCTAACCCTAACCCTAACCCTAACCCTAACCCTAACCCTAACGCTAACCCTAACCCTAACCCTAACCCTAACGCTAACCCTAACCCTAACTCTAAACCTAACCCTAACCCTAACCATAACCCTAACCCTAACCCTAACCCTAACGCTAACCCTAACCCTAACCCTAACCCAAACCCTAACCCTAATGCTAACCCTAACCCTAACCCTAACCCTAACCCTAACGCTAACCCTAACCCTAACCCTAACCCTAACGCTAACCCTAACCCTAACCCTAACCCTACCCTAACCCTAACCCTAACCCTAACCCTAACCCTTACCCTAACACTAACCCTAACCCTAACCCTAACCCTAAGCCTAACGCTAACCCTAACGCTAACCCTAACCCTAACCCTAACCCTAACGCTAATCCAAAACCTAACCCTAACCCTAACCCTAACCCTAACACTAACGCTAATCCTACTCCTAAGCCTAACGCTAACACTAACCCTAACCCTAAACCTAACCCTAACCCTAATCCTAACGCTAAACCTAACCCTAACCCTAACCCTAACCCTAACCCAAACCCTAACCCTAACACTAACCCTAACCATTACCCTAACGCTAACCCTAACCCTAACCCTAAACCTAACCCTAACCCTAACCCTAACACTAACCCTAACCCTAACCCTGACGCTAACCCTAACCCTAACGCTAACCCTAACCCTAACCCTAAACCTAACCCTCACCCTAACCCTAACCCTAACGCTAACCCTAACCCTAACCCTAATGCTAACGCTAACCCTAACTCTAACTCTAACGCTAACCCTAACCCTAACCCTAACCCTAACGCTAACGCTAAACCTAACCCTAACCATAACGCTAACGCTAACCCTAACCCTAATGCTAACGCTAACCCTAACCCGAACCCTAACCCTAACCCTAACACTAACCCTAACCCTAACGCTAACCCTAACCCTAACCCTAACCCTAACGCTAACCCTAACACTAACCCTAACGCTAACCCTAACCCTAACCCTAACTCTAATCCTAACCTTAACCTTAAACCTAACGCTAACGCTAACGCTAAACCTAACCCTAACCCTAAACCTAACGCTAACGCTAACCCTAACCCTAACCCTAACCCTAACCATAAAGCTAACGCTAACCCTAACCCTAACCCTAATCCTAACCCTAACCCTAACCCTAACCCTAACCCTAACGCTAACCCTAACCCTAACCCTAAACCTAACCCTAACCCTAACGCTAACCCTAACCCTAATTCTAAACCTAACCCTAACCCTAACCCTAACCCTAACCATAACCATAACCCTAACGCTAACCCTAACCCTAACCCTAAACCTAACCCTAACCCAAACCCTAACCCTAACCCTAACCCTAACCCTGACGCTAACCCTAACCCTAACCCTAACCCTAAACCTAACCATAACCCTGACCCTAACAGTAACCCTAATGCTAAACCTAACCCTAACTCTAACCCTAACCCTAAGGCTAACGCTAACACTAACCCTAACATTAACCCTATTCCTAACCCTAACCCTAACCTTAAAGCTAACCCTAAACCTAACCCTAACTCTAACCCTAACCCTAACGCTAAACCTAACCCTAACGCTATCCCTAACCCTAACCCTAACCCTAACTCTAATCCTAACACTAACCTTAACGCTAACCCTAACCCTAACCCTAACACTAACCCTAACCCTAACCCTAACCCTAAAGCTAACGCTAACCCGAAACCTAACCCTAACCCTAATCCTAACCCTAAACCTAACGCTAACCCTAACCCTAAACCTAACCCTAAACCTATCGCTAAACCTAACCCTAAACCTAACCCTAACCCTAAACCTAACCCTAACCCTAACGCTAACGTTAACGTTAACCCTAACACTAACGCTAACCCTAACCCTAACCCTAACCCTAACGCTAACCCTAACCCTAACCCTAACCCTAACGGTAACCCTAACCCTAACCCTAACCCTAACGCTAACCCTAACGCTAACGCTAACCCTAACCCTAACCATAACCATAACCATAACCCTAACCCTAACCCTAACCCTAACGCTAACCCTAACCCTAACCCTAACCCTAACCCTAATGCTAACCCTAACCCTAACCCTAACCCTAACCCTAACGCTAACCCTAACCCTAATCCTAACCCGAACGCTAACCCTAACCCTAACCCTAACCCTAACGCTAACCCTAAACCTAACGCTAAACCTAACCCTAACCCTAACCCTAACCCTTACCCTAACGCTAACCCTAACCCTAACCCTAACCCTAACCCTAACCCTAACCCTAACCCTCACCCTAACCCAAACCCTAACCCTAACCCTAACCCTAACCATAACGATAACCCTAACGCTATCCCTAACCCTAACCCTAATCCTAACCCTAACCCTAACCCTAACCCTAACCCTAACCCTGACGCTAACACTAACCCTAACCCTAACCCTAAACCTAACCCTCACCCTAACCCTACCCCTAACGCTAACCCTAACGCTAACACTAACCCTAACCCTAACCCTAACGCTAACGCTAAACCTAACTCTAACTCTAACGCTAACCCTAACCCTAACCCTAACGCTAACGCTAAACCTAGCACTAACCATAACGCTAACGCTAACACTAACCCTAATGCCAACACTAACCCTAACCCTAACCCTCACCCTAACCCTAACACTAACCCTAACCCTAACCCTAACGCTAACCCTAACCCTAACCCTAACCCTAACACTAACCCTAACGCTAACCCTAACCCTAACCCTAACGCTAACGCTAACCCTAACCCTAAATCTAATCCTAACCCTAACCCTAACACTAACGCTAACGCTAACGCTAACCCTAACCCTAGCCCTAACCCTAACGCTAACCCTAACCCTAACGCTAACGCTAACCCTAACCCTAACCCTAACCCTAACCCCAACCCTAATGCTAACGCTAAACCTAACCCTAACCCTAAACCTAACCCTAACCCTAACGCTAACCCTAACCCTATCTCTAACCCTAACTCTAACCCTAACCCTAACCCAAACCCTAACCCTATTGCTAACGCTAACTGTAACCCTAACCCTAACCTTAACACTAACCCTAACCCTAACCCTAACCCTAACGCTAACCCTAACCCTAAACCTAACCCTAACCCTAACCCTAACCCTGACGCTAACCCTAACCCTAACCCTAACCGTAACCCTAACCCTAACCCTAACACTAACGCTAACGCTAAACCTAAACCCAACCATAACGCTAACGCTAACCCTAACCCTAATGCTAACGCTAACCCTAACCCTAACCCTAACCCTAACCCTAACACTAACCCTAACCCTAACCCTAACGCTAACCCTAACCCTAACCCTAACCCTAACCCTAACGCTAACCCTAACCCTAACCCTATCGCTAACCCTAACCCTAACCCTAACCCTAACTCTAATCCTAACCCTAAACCTAACCCTAAAGGTAACGCTAACGCTAACCCTAACCCTAACCCTAACGCTAATCGTAACCCTAACGCTAACGCTAACGCTAACCCTAACCCTAACCCTAACCCTAAAGCTAACGCTAACCCTAACCCTAACACTAACCCTAATCCTAACCCTAAACCTAACGCTAACCCTAACCCTAACCCTAACCCTAACCCTAACGCTAACCCTAACCCTAACTCTAACCCTAACTCTAACCCTAACCCTAACCCAAACCCTAACCCTATCGCTAACGCTAACCCTAACCCTAACCCTAACCCTAACACTAACACTAACACTAACACTAACCCTAACGCTAACGCTAACCCTAACCCTAACCCAACGCTAACCCTAACCCAAACCCTAACCCTAACGCTAACCGTAACCCTAACCCTAAACCTAACCCTAACCCTAACCTTAATGCTAACCCTAATCCTAACCCTAACCCTAACCCTAACGCTAACCCTAACCCTAACCCTAACCCTAACCCTAACCCTAACGCTAACCCTAACCCTAACCCTAACCCTAACGCTAACCCTAACCCTAACCCTAACCCTAACGCTAACGCTAACCCTAAATCTAACGCTAACCCTAACCCTAACCCTAAACCTTACCCTAACGCTAACCCTAACCCTAACCCTAACCCTAAGCCTAACGCTAACCCTAACGCTAACCCTAACCCTAACCCTAACCCTAACCCTAACCCTAACGCTAATCCAAAACCTAACCCTAACACTAACCCTAACCCTAACACTAACCCTAACCCTAACCCTAACCCTAACGCTAACGCTAACCCTAAACCTAACCCTAACGCTAACCCTAATCCTAAACCTAACCCTAACCCTAACCCTAACCCTAACGCTAACCCTAACCCTAACCCTAAACCTAACACTAACCCTACACCTAACGCTAACCCTAATCCTAAACCTAACCCTAACCCTAACCCTAACCCTAAACCTAACCCTAACCCAAACCCTAACCCTAACCCTAACCCTAACCCTAACCCTAACCCTAACGCTAACCCTAACCCTAACCCTAAACCTAACCCTAACCCTAACCCTGACGCTAACCCTAAGCCTAACCCTAACCCTAACCCTAACCCTAACCCTCACCCTAACCCTATCCATAACCCTAACGCTAACCCTAACCCTAACCCTCACCCTAACGCTAACGCTAACCCTAACTCTAACTCTAACGCTAACCCTAACCCTAACCCTAACCGTAACCCTAACCCTAACACTAAACCTAACGCTAACGCTAAACCTAAACCCAACCATAACGCTAACGCTAACCCTAACCCTAATGCTAACGCTAACCCTAAACCTAACCCTAACCCTAACCCTAACCCTAACACTAACCCTAACCCTAACCCTAATGCTAACCCTAACCCTAACCCTAACCCTAACCCTAACGCTAACCCTAACCCTAACCCTATCTCTAACCCTAACCCTAACCCAAACCCTAACTCTAATCCTAACCCTAACCCTAACCCTAAGGCTAACGCTAACGCTAACCCTAACCCTAACCCTAACGCTAATCCTAACCCTAACGCTAACGCTAACGCTAACCCTAACACTAACCCTAAGCCTAACCCTAACCCTAAAGCTAACGCTAACCCTAACCCTAACCCTAACCTAATGGTAATCCTAACCCAAACCCTAACCCCGACCCTAACCCTAACGCTAACCGTAACCCTAACCCTAAACCTAACCCTAACCCTAACGCTAACCCTAATCCTAACCCTAACCCTAACCCTAACGCTAACGCTAACCCTAACCCTAATGCTAACCATAACCCTAACCCTAACCCTAACCCTACCCTAACCCTAACGCTAACCCTTACCCTAACCCTAACCCTAACACTAACCATAACCTTAACGCTAAACCTAACCCTAACCCTAACCATAACCCTAACCCTAACGCTAAACCTAACCCTAACCCTAAAGCTAACCCTAACCCTAACCCTAACCCTTACCCTAACCCTAACGCTAACCCTAACCCTAACCCTAACCCTAACGCTAACCCTAACCCTAACCCTAACCCTAACGCTAACGCTAACCCTAAACCTAACGCTAACCCTAACCCTAACCCTTACCCTAACGCTAACCCTAACCCTAACACTAACCCTAAGCCTAACGCAAACCCTAACGCTAACCCTAACCCTAACCCTAACCCTAACGCTAACGCTAACCCTAACTCTAACTCTAACGCTAACCCTAACCCTAACCCTAACCGTAACCCTAACCCTAACCCTAACCCTAACGCTAACGCTAAACCTAAACCCAACCATAACGCTAACGCTAACCCTAACCCTAACCCTAACCCTAACACTAACCCTAACCCTAACCCTAATGCTAACCCTAACCCTAGCCCTAACCCTAACCCTAACGCTAACCCTAACCCTAACCCTATCGCTAACCCTAACCCTAACCCTAACCCTAACTCTAATCCTAACCCTAACCCTAACCCTAACGCTAACGCTAACGCTAACCCTAACCCTAACCCTAACGCTAATCCTAACCCTAACGCTAACGCTAACGCTAACCCTAACCCTAACCCTAAGCCTAACCCTAACCCTAAAGCTAACGCTAACCCTAACCCTAACCCTAACCCTAATCCTAACCCTAAACCTAACGCTAACCCTAACCCTAACCCTAACCCTAACCCTAAACCTAACGCTAAACCTAACCCTAACCCTAACCCTTACGCTAACCCTAACCCTAACTCTAACCCTAACTCTAACCCTAACCCTAACCCAAACCCTAACCCTATCGCTAACGCTAACCCTATCCCTAACCCTAACCCTAACACTAACACTAACCCTAACCCTAACGCTAACGCTAACCCTAACCCTAACCTAACGCTAACCCTAACCCAAACCCTACCCCTGACCCTAACCCTAACGCTAACCGTAACCCTAACCCTAAACCTATCCCTAACCCTAACCCTAACACTAACACTAACCCTAACCCTAACGCTAACGCTAACCCTAACCCTAACCTAACGCTAACCCTAACCCAAACCCTACCCCTGACCCTAACCCTAACGCTAACCGTAACCCTAACCCTAAACCTAACCCTAACCCTAACCCTAACGCTAACCCTAATCCTAACCCTAACCCTAACCCTAACCCTAACCCTAACCTTAACCCTAACGCTAACGCTAACCCTAACCCTAACGCTAACCCTAACCCTAACCCTAACCCTAACCCTAACCCTAACCCTAACCCTAACGCTAACCCTAACCCTAACCCTAACGCTAACCCTAACCCTAACGCTAAACCTAACCCTAATCCTAACCATAACCCTAACCCTAACGCTAACCCTAACCCTAAACCTAAAGCTAACCCTAACCCTAACCCTAACCCTAACCCTAACGCTAACCCTAACCCTAACCCTAACCCTAACGCTAACCTTAACCCTAACCCTAACCCTAACGCTAATCCAAAACCTAAACCTAACCCTAACCCTAACCCTAACACTAACGCTAACCCTAATCCTAAGCCTAACGCTAACCCTAACACTAACCCTAAACCTAACACTAACACTAACCCTAACCCTAATGCTAAACCTAACCCTAACCCTAACCCTAACCCTAACCCTAACCCTAACCATAACCATAACCCTAACGCTAACCCAAACCCTAACCCTAAACCTAACCCTAACCCTAACCCTAACACTAACCCTAACCCTAACCCTGACGCTAACCCTAACCCTAACCCTAACCCTAAACGTAACCCTCACCCTAACACTAACCCTAACGCTAACCCTAACCCTAACCCTAACCCTAACGCTAACGCTAACCCTAACTCTAACTCTAACGCTAACCCTAACCCTAACCCTAACCCTAACCCTAACCCTAACGCTAACGCTAAACCTAACCCTAACCATAACGCTAACGCTAACCCTAACCCTAATGTTAACGCTAAACCTAACCCGAACCCTAACCCTAACCCTAACACTAACCCTAACCCTAACGCTAACCCTAACCCTAACCCTAACCCTAAACCTAACCCTAACGCTAACCCTAACCCTAACCCTAACCCTAACCCTAACCCTAACCCTAACGCTAACCCTAATCCTAACCCTAACCCTAACACTAACCCTAACGCTAACGGTAACCCTAACCCTAACGCTAACCCTAACCCTAACCCTAACCCTAACCCTAAACCTAACCCTAACGCTAACCCTAACACTATACCTAACCCTAACCCTAACCCTAACCCTAATCCTAACGCTAATCCTAACGCTAACCGTAACCCTATCCCTAACCCTAACGCTAACGCTAACCCTAACCCTATCCCTAACGCTAACGCTAACCCTAACCCTAACGCTAACCCTAACCCTAAACTAACCCTAACCCTAACCCTAACGCTAACCCTAACCCTAACCCTAATCCTAACCCTAAACCTAACGCTAACCCTAACCCTAACCCTAACCCTAAACCTAACGCTAAACCTAACCCTAACCCTAACCCTAACCCTAACGCTAACCCTAACCCTAACTCTAACCCTAACTCTAACCCTAACCCTAACCCAAACCCTAAACCTATCGCTAACACTAACCCTAACCCTAACCCTAACCCTACACTAACACTAACCCTAACCCTAACGCTAACGCTAACCCTAAACCTAACCTAACGCTAACCCTAACCCAAACCCTAACCCTGACCCTAACCCTAACGCTAACCGTAACCCTAACCCTAAACCTAACCCTAACCCTAACCCTAACGCTAACCCTAATCCTAACCCTAACCCTAACCCTAACCCTAACCCTAACGCTAACGGTAACCCTAACCCTAACGCTAACCCTAACCCTAACCCTAACCCT
>NW_027457957.1:85000-150435 GCF_050624435.1 Tenrec ecaudatus
GCCCACTAGGTAACCGAAGTAATCCAAATGTCCGCTAGGGAAACTACATAGTCCAAGTGCCCGCTAGTTAATCTAGATGGTCCAAGTGCCCGCTAGTTAACCTAGATAGTCCAAGTGCCCGCTACTTAACCTAGATAGTCCAAGGGCCTGCTAGTTAATCTAGATAGTCCAAGTGCCCGCTAGTTAACCTAGCTAATCCAAGTGCCCACTAGTTAACCTACATAGTCCAAGGGCCCTCTAGTTAACCTAGATAGTCCAAGTGCCCGCTAGGGTACGTACATAGTCCAAGTGCCCAGTAGATAACCTAGATAGTCCAAGTGCACGCTAGGGTATGTACATAGTTCAAGTGCCCGATAGGTAACCTAGATTGTCCAAGTGCCCGCTAGTTAACCTACATAGTCCAAATGCCTGCTAGGTAACCTAGATAGTCCAAGGTCCTGCTAGTTAACCTACATAGTTTAATGCCCGATAGGGAACGTACACAGTCCAAGTGCCCGCTGAGGAACCTACATAGTCCAAGTGCCCGATAGGGAACCTATATATTCCAAGTGCCCGTTAGGGAACCTAGATAGTCCAAGAGCCAATAGGGAACCTACATACTCAAAGTGCCCGCTAGGGACCTGCATTGTACAAGTGCCCGCTAGTTAACCTAGATAGTCCAAGTGCCCGCTAGTTAACCTACATAGTCCAAGGTCAGCTAGTTAACCTGGATAGTCCAAGTGCCCGCTAGTTAACCTACATAGGCCAAGTGCCTGCTAGGAAACGTACATAGTCCAAGTGCCCTATAGGTAACCTAGATAGTCCAAGTGCCCGCTAGTTAACCTACATAGTCCAAGTGCCTGCTAGATAAACTAGCACTTGGACTATCTACATTAACTAGCGGGCCCTAGGACTATGTAGATTCCCTAGCGGGCACTTGGACTACATAGGTTCCCTAGGGGGCACTTGGACTCTGTATGTTCCCTAGCGGGCACTTGGACTATGTATGTTCCCTACAGACACTTGAACTATGTAAGTTAACTACCGGGTACTTGGAGTATGTAGGTTAACTAGCGGGTCCTTGGACTATCTAGGTTACCTAGCGGGCACTTGGACTATGTAGGTTAACTACCGGGCACATGCACTATCTAGGTTACCTGGCGGGCACTTGGACTATGTACGTTCCCTAGCGGGCACTTGGACTGTCTATGTTAACTAGCGAGCACTTGGACTATGTAGTTTAACTAAGGGACACTTGCACTATGTAGGTTACCTAGCGGCACTTGGACTATCTAGGTTAACTAGCGCGCACTTGGCCTATCTAGGTTAACTAGCGTGCACTTGGACTATGTAGGTTCCTTAGCGGGCACTTGGTCTAACTAGTTTACCTAGCGGTCACTTGGACTATGTAGGTAACCTAGCGGGCACTTGGACTATCTAGGTTACCTAGCGGGCACTTGGACTATGTAGGTTAACTAGCGGGCACTTGGACTATCTAGGTTACCGAACGGGCATTTGGACTATGTAGGTAACCTAGCGGGAACTTGGACAGTCTAGGTTACCTAGCGGGCTCTTGGATTTCTAGGTTAACGAACGGGCACTTGGACTATGTATGTTGCATAGCGGGCAATTGGACAATCTAGGTTTGGTAACGGGCACTTGGACTATCTAGGTTACCTAGCAGGAAATTGGACTATGTAGTTTACCTAGCGGGTCCTTGGACTATCTAGGTTACCTAACGGACACTTGGACCATCTAGTTTTCTTAGCGGGCACTTGGACTATGTAGGTTAACTAACGGGCACTTGGACTATATAGGTTACCTAGCGAACCCTTGGACTATGTAGGTTATCTAGCGGGCACTTGGACTATCTAGGTTAACGAACGTGCAATTGGGCTATGTAGGTAACCTAGCAGACAATTGGACACTTTAGGTTACCAAGCGGGCACTTGGATTATCTAGGTTAACGAAAGGACACTTGGAGTATGTAGGTTACCTAGCGGGCACTTGGATTATCTAGGTTAGCTAAAAGGAACTTGGAATATCTAGGTTACCTAGCGGGCACTTGGACTATGTAGGTTACCTTGCGGACACTTGTACTATCTAGGTTACCTAACGGGAAATTGGACTATGTAGGTTAACTAGCGGACACTTGGATGATCTAGGTTAACTAGTGGGCACTTGGAATATCTAGGTTAACTAGCTGACCTTAGACTATGTAGGTTAACTAGCGGGCACTTGGATTATCTAGGTTAACTAGCTGACCTTGGACTATGTAGGTTAACTAGCGGGAACTTGGACTATCTAGGTTAACTAGGGGGCACTTGCACAATGCAGGTTCCCTAGCGGGCACTTTGACTATATAGGTTCCCTAGCGGGCACTTGGACTATCTAGGTTCCCTAACGGGCACTTGGAATATGTAAGTTCCTCAGCGGGCACTTGGACTGTGTAGGTTCCCTATCGGGCATTGGACTATGTAGGTTAACTAGCAGGACCTTGGACTATCTAGGTTACCTAGTGGACACTTGGACAATCTAGGTTACCTAGCGGGCACTTGAACTATGTACATACCCTAGCGGGCACTTGGACTATGTATGTACCCTAGCGGGCACTTGGACTATCTAGGGTAACTAGAGGGCCGTGGACTATGTAGGTTAACTAGCGGGCACTTGGATTATCTAGGTTAACTAGCGGGCACTTGGACGATCTAGGTTAAATAGTGGACACTTGGACTATCTAGGTTAACTAGCGGGCACTTGGACTATCTAGGTTAACTAGCGGGCACTTGGATTATCTAGATTAACTAGCGGGCCCTTGGATTATCTAGGTTTACTAGCGGTCACTTGGATTAACTAGGTTAACAACGGGCACTTGGACTATGTAGTTTCCCTAGCGGGCATTTGGATTACTTAGGTTACCTAGTGGGCACTTGGACTATTTAGGTTACCTTGCAGGCACTTGGACTATGTAGGTTCCCTAGCGGGCACTTGGACTATTTAGGTTACCTAGCAGGCACTTTGACTATCTAGGTTAACTAACGGGCACTTGGACTATGTAGGTTGCCTAGCGAGCACTTGGACTATGTAGGTTCCCTATCGGGTACTTGGACTGTCTAGGTTAACTAGCGGGCAATTGGACTCTCTAGGTTACCTAGTGGGCACTTGGACTATGTAGTTTACCTAGAAGGCACTTGGACTATGTAGGTTAACTAGCGGGAACTTGGACTATGTAGGTTAACTAGCGGACCTTGGACTATGTAGTTTAACTAGCGGGCCCTTGACCTATGTAGGTTAAGTAGCGGGCACTTGGACTATCTAGGTTTCCTAGCCGGCACTTGGACTATGTACATACCCTAGCGCGCACTTGGACTATCTAGGTTACCTAGCGGGCACTTGGACTATATACGTCCCCTAGTGGGCACTTGGACTATCTAGGTTAACTAACGGGCACTTGGACTATGTAGTTTCCCTAGCGGGCATTTGGATTATTTAGGTTACCTAGTGGGCACTTGGACTATGTAGGTTATCTAGCGGGCACTTGGACTATGTAGGTTAACTAGAAGGCACTTGGACTATCAAGGTTACCTAGCGGGCCCTTGGACTATGTAGGTTACCAGCGGGCACTTGGACTATCTAGGTTAACGAACGTGCACTTGGGCTATGTAGGTAACCTAGCAGGCACTTGGACTGTCTAGGTTACCTAGCGGGCACTTGGCCTATCTAGGTTAACGAACGGGCAATTGGACTATGTATGTTAACTAGCGGACACTTCAACTATCTAGGTTAGCTAACGGGCAATTGGACTATCTAGGTTACCTAGCGGGCACTTAGACTATGTAGGTTCCCTAGCGGGCACTTGGACTATTTAGATTACCTAGCAGGCACTTTGACTATCTAGGTTAACTAACCGGCACTTGGACTATGTAGGCTACCTAGCGAGCACTTGGACTATGTACGTCCCCTAGCGGGCACTTGGACTATCTAGCTTAACTAGAGGGCCCTTGGACTATGTAGGTTAACTATCAGGCACTTGGATTATCTAGGGTTACTAGCGGGCACTTGGACGATCTAGGTTAACTAGCGGGCACTTGGACAATCTAGATTAACTAGCGGGCCCTTGGACTATCTAGGTTTACTCGCGGGCACTTGGACTATCTAGGTTAACTAGCGGGCACTTGGACTATGTAGTTTCCCTAGCGGGCATTTGGATTACTTAGGTTACCTAGTGGGCACTTGGACTATGTAGGTTACCAAACGGGCACTTGGACTATGTAGGTTAATAAGAAGGCACTTGGACTATCAAGGTTACCTAGCGGGCCCTAAGACTATGTAGGTTACCAGCGGGCACTTGGACTATCTAGGTTAACGAACGTGCACTTGGACTATGTAGGTAACCTAGCGGGCACATGGACTGTGTAGGTTACCTGGTGGGCACTTGGCCTATCTAGATTAACGAACGGGCTCTTGGACTATGTAGGTTACCAGCGGGCACTTGGACTATGTAGGATCCCTATCGGACATTTGGACTACTTAGCTTACCTAGCGGGCACTGGGACTATCTAGGTTAACCAGCGGGCACTTGGACTATCTAGGTCAACTAGTGGCCCTTGTACTATGTAGGTTAACTAGCGAGCACTTGGACTATGTAGGTTCCCAGTGGGCACTTGGACTATGTAGGTTCCCTATCGGGTACTTGGACTGTCTAGGATAACTAGCGGGCAATTGGACTGTCTAGGTTACCTAGTGGGCACTTGGACTATGTAGTTTCCCTTGCGAGCACTTGGACTATGTAGGTTCCCTATCGGGTACTTGGACTGTCTAGGTTAACTAGCGGGCATTGGACTGTCTAGGTGACCTAGTGGTCACTTGGACTATGTAGTTTACCTAGCAGGCACTTGGACTACGTAGGTTAATTAGCGGGCAATTTGACTATCAAGGATACCTAGAGGGCATTTGGACTATGTACGTTTCCTAGCGGGCACTTGGGCTATCTACGTTACCTAGCGGGTACTTGGACTATGTAGGTTAACGAACGGGCACTTGGACTATGTAGGTAGCCTAATGGTCACTTGGACTGTCTAGGTTACCTAGCAAGGACTTGGACTATATAGGTTAACTAGCGGGCACTTGGACTATGTAGGATCCCTATCGGACATTTGTACTACTTAGGTTAACTAGCGGGCACTTTGACTATCTAGGGTAACTAGCGGGCACTTGGACTATCTAGGTCAACTAGCGGACCTTGGACTATGTAGGTTAACTAGCGGGCCCTTGGACTATGTACGTCCCATAGTGGGCACTTGGACAATCTAGGTTAACTAACAGGCACTAGGACTATCTAGGTTAACTAGGGGGTACTTGGACTATCTAGGTTACCTAGCAGGCACTTGGATTATGAAGGATCCCTAGCGGGCACTTGGACTATCTAGGTTAACTAGCGGGCACGTGGACTATGTAGGTTAACTAGCGGACACTTGCACTATCTAGGTTAACTAGCGGGCCCTTGCACTATGTAGGTTAACTAGCGGGCCCATGGATTATGTAGGTTTACTAGCAGGCACTTGAACTATCTTGGTTAACTAGCAGGCACTTGGACTATGTAGTTTCCCTAGCCGGCATTTGGACTATTTAGGTTACCATCGGGAACTTGGACTATGTAGGTCACCTAGCATGCACTTGGACTATGTACGTCCCCTAGTGGGCACTTGGACTATCTAGGTTAACTAACGGGCACTTGGACTATGTAGGTTGCCTAGCGGGCACTTGGACTATTTAGGTTCCCTATCGGGCACATGGACTATGTAGGATAACTAGCGGGCACTTGGACTGTCTAGGTAACCTAGCGGGCACTTTGACTATCTAGGTTAACGAACGGGCACTTGGACTATGTAGGTTACCTAGCGGGCAATTGGACTATGTAGGATCCCTATCGGACATTTGGACTATTTAGGTTAACTAGCGGGCACTTGGACTATCTAGGTTAACTAGCGGGCACTTGGACTATCTAGGTTTCCTAGCCGGCACTCGGACTATGTACATACCCTAGCGCGCACTTGGACTATCTAGGTTACCTAGCGGGCACTTGGACTATGTACGTCCCCTAGTGGGCACTTGGACTATCTAGGTTAATGAACGGGCACTTGGACTATGTAGTTTCCCTAGCGGGCATATGGATTATTTAGGTTACCTAGTGTGTACTTGGACTATGTAGGTTCCAGAGCGGGCACTTGGACTATGTAGGTTAACTAGAAGGCACTTGGACTATCAAGGTTACCTAGCGGACCCTAAGACTATGTATGTTAACAGCAGGCACTTGGACTATCTAGGTTAACGAACGGGCTCTTAGACTATGTATGTTACCTAGCGGGCACTTGGACTATGTAGGATCCCTATCGGACATTTGGACTACTTAGCTTACCTAGCGGGCACTTGGACTATCTAGGTTAACCAGCGGGCACTTGGACTATCTAGGTCAACTAGCGGCCCTTGTACTATGTAGGTTAACTAGCGAGCACTTGGACTATGTAAGTTCCCAGCGGACACTTGGACTATGTAGGTTCCCTATCGGGTACTTGGACTGTCTAGGTTAACTAGCGGGCAATTGGACTGTCTAGGTTACCTAGTGGGCACTTGGACTATGTAGTTTCCCTAGCGAGCACTTGGACTATGTAGGTTCCCTAGCGGGCTCTTGGACTATGTAGGTTCCCTATCGGGTACTTGGACTGTCTAGGTTATCTAGCGGGCATTGGACTGTCTAGGTGACCTAGTGGTCACTTGGACTATGTAGTTTACCTAGCAGGCACTTGGACTACGTAGGTTAACTAGCGGGCACTAGGACTATCTAGGGTACCTAGAGGGCATTTGGACTATGTACGTTTCCTAGCGGGCACTTGGGCTATCTACGTTACCTAGCGGGCACTTGGGCTATCTACGTTACCTAGTGGGCACTTGGACTATGTAGGTTAACGAACGGGCACTTGGACTATGTAGGTAGCCTAATGGTCACTTGGACTGTCTATGTTACCTAGCAGGGACTTGGACTATGTAGGTTAACTAGCGGGCACTTGGACTATGTAGGATCCCTATCGGACATTTGTACTACTTAGGTTAACTAGCGGGCACTTTGACTATCTAGGGTAACTAGCGGGCACTTGGACTATCTAGGTCAATTAGCGGGCCCTTGTACTTTGTAGGTTAACTAGCGGGCACTTGGACTATCTAGGTTAACTAACGGACCTTGGACTATGTAGGTTAACTAGCGGGCCCTTGGACTATGTACGTCCCCTAGTGGGCACTTGGACTATCTAGGTTAACTAACGGGCACTAGGACTATCTAGGTTAACTAGGGGGCACTTGGACTATCTAGGTTACCTAGCAGGCACTTGGATTATGAAGGATCCCTAGCGGGCACTTGGACTATCTAGGTTAACTAGCGGGCACGTGGACTATGTAGGTTAACTAGCGGACACTTGCACTATCTAGGTTAACTAGCGGGCCCTTGCACTATGTAGGTTAACTAGCGGGCCCACGGATTATGTAGGTTTACTACCAGGCACTTGGACTATCTAGGTTAACTAGCAGGCACTTGGACTATGTAGCTTCCCTAGCCGGCATTTGGACTATTTAGGTTACCATCGGGAACTTGGACTATGTAGGTTACCTAGCGTGCACTTGGACTATGTACGTCCCCTAGTGGGCACTTGGACTATCTAGGTTAACTAACGGGCACTTGGACTATGTAGGTTGCCTAGCGGGCACTTGGACTATGTAGGTTCCCTATCGGGCACTTGGACTATGTAGGATAACTAGCGGGCACTTGGACTGTCTAGGTAACCTAGCAGGCACTTGGACTATCTAGGTTAACGAATGGGCACTTGGACTATGTAGGTAACCTAGCTGGCACTTGGACTGTCTAGGTTACCTAGCGGGCACTTTGACTATCTAGGTTAACGAACGGGCACTTGGACTATGTAGGTTACCTAGCGGGCACTTGGACTATGTAGGATCCCTATCGGTCATTTGGACTACTTAGGTTAACTAGCAGGCACTTGGACTATCTAGGTTAACTAGCGGACACTTGGACTATCTAGGTCAACTAGCGGGCCCTTGTACTATGTAGGTTAACTAGCGGGCACTTGGACTATCTAGGTTTCCTAGCCGGCACTCGGACTATGTACATACCCTACCGCGCACTTGGACTATCTAGGTTACCTAGCGGGCACTTGGACTATGTACGTCCCCTAGTGGGCACTCGGACTATCTAGGTTAACTAACGGGCACTTGGACTATGTAGTTTCCCTAGCGGGCATTTGGATTATTTAGGTTACCTAGTGTGTACTTGGACTATGTAGGTTCCAGAGCGGGCACTTGGACTATCTATGTTCCCTAGCGGGCACTTGTACCACGGGGGTTAACTAGCGGCACTTGGACTATCTACGGTAACTAGCGGGCCCTTGGACTATGTAGATTCCCTAGCGGGCACTTGGACTACAAAAGTTCCCTAGGGGGCACTTGGACTCTGTATGTTCCCTACAGACACTTGAACTATGTAAGTTAACTACCGGGCACTTGGACTATGTAGGTTAACTAGCGGGCCCTTGGACTATCTAGGTTACCTAGCGGGCACTAGGACTATGTAGGTTAACTACAGGGCACATGCACTATCTAGGTTACCTAGCGGGCACTTGGACTATGTACGTTACCTAGCGGGCACTTGGACTATCTATGTTAACCAGCGGGCACTTGGACTATGTAGGTTAACTAGGGGACACTTGCACTATGTAGGTTACCTAGCGGCACTTGGACTATCTAGGTTAACTAGCGTGCACTTGGACTATGTAGGTTCCTTAGCGGGGACTTGGACTAACTAGTTTACCTAGCGGGCACTTGGACTATGTAGGTTAACTAGCGGACAGTTGCACGATCTAGGTTACATAGCTGGAACTTGGACAATATAGGTTACCTTGCGGGCACTTGGACTATGTAGGTTACCTAGCGGGCACTTGGACTATCTAGGTTAACGAACGTGCACTTGTACTATGTAGGTAACCTAGCGGACACTTGGACAATCTAGGTTACCTAGCGGGCAATTGGACTATCTAGGTTAACGAACGGGCACTTGGACTATCTAGGTCACCTAGCGGGCACTTGGACTATGTAAGTTACCTAGCGGACCCTTGGACTATCTAGGTTACCTAGCGGGCACTTGGACTATGTAGGTTAACTAGCGGGCACTTGGACTATCTAGGTTACCGAACGGGCATTAAGACTATGTAGGTAACCTAGCGGGAACTTGGACAGTCTAGGTTACCTAGCGGGTTCTTGGACTTCTAGGTTAACGAACGGGCACTTGGATTATGTATGTTGCATAGCGGGCAATTGGACTATCTAGGTTACCTAAAGGGCACTTTGACCAACTAGGTTACATAGCGGGCACTTGGACTATGTAGGTTAACTAACGGGCACTTGGACTATATAGGTTACCTAGCGGACCCTTGGACTATGTAGGTTACCTAGAGGGCACTTGGACTATCTAGGTTAACGAACGTACACTTGGACTATGTAGGTAACCTAGCGGACAATTGGACAGTCTAAGTTACCATCGGGCACTTGGACTTTCTAGGTTAACTAACGGGCACTTGGACTATCTAGGTTACCTAGCGGGCACTTGGACTATATAGGTTACCTAGCGGGCACTTGGACTATGTAGGTTGCCTAGTGGGCACTTGGACTATCTAGGTTAACGAACGGGCACTTGGACTTCTAGGTTAACGAACGGGCACTTGGTCTATGTAGGTTGCTTACCGGGCACTTGGACTATCTAGGTTAGGTAATGGGCACTTGGACTATCTAGGTTACCTAGCGGGAACTTGGACAATGTAAGTTACCTAGCGGGCACTTGGACTATCTAGGTTACCTAACGGGCATTTTGACTATCTAGGTTACATAGCGGGCACTTGGACTATGTAGGTTACCTAGCGGGCAGTTGGACTATCTAGGTTACCTAGCGGTCACTTCCACAGTCTAGGTTACCTAGCGGGCACTTGGAATATCTAGGTTAACGAACGGGCACTTGGACCATGTAGGTTACCTAGCGGGCACTTGGACTATGTAGAATCCCTATCGGACATTTGGACTACTTAGGTTACCTACCGGGCACTTGGACTATCTAGGTTAACTAGAGGGCACTTGGATTATCTAGGTCAACTTGCGGGCCCAGGTACTATGTAGGTTAACTAGTGAGCACTTGGACTATCTAGGTTAACTAGTGGACCTTGGACTATGTAGGTCAACTAGCGGGCCCTTGGACTATGTAGGTTAACTAGCGGGCACTTGGACGATCTAGGTTAACTAGAGGGCCCTTGGATGATCAATGTTAACTAGCGGGCACTTGGACAATCTAGGTTAGCTAACGGGCACTTGGACTAAGTAAGTACCCTAGTGGGCACATGGACTATCTAGATTAACTAACCGGCACTAGGACTATCTATGTTAACTACCGGGCACTTGGACTATCTAGGTTACCTAGCTGGCACTTGGACTATGAATGTTCCCTAGCGGGCAATTGGATTATCTAGGTTACCTAGCGGGCACTTGGAATATGTAGGTCAACTAGCGGGCCCTTGGACTATCTAGGTGAGCTACCTGGCACTTGGACTATGTAGGTTAACTAGCGGACATTTGCACGATCTAGGTTAACTAGCGGGCTCTTGCACTATGTAGGTTAACTAGCGGGCCCATTGACTATGTAGGTTAACTAGCGGGCACTTGGACTATGTACGTTACCTAACGGGCACTTGGACTATCTATGTTAACTAGCGGGCACTTGGAATATGTAGGTTAACTAGCGGACACTTGCACTATGTAGGTTACCTAGCAGGCACTTGGACTATCTAGGTTAACTAGCGGGCACGTGGACTATCTACGTTAACTAGCGTGCACTTGGACTATGTAGGTTCCTTAGCGGGCACTTGGACGATGTAGGTTAACTAGCGTGCCCTTGGACTATCTAGGTTACGTAGCGGGCACTTGGTATGTAGGTTAACTAGCGGGCACTTGGACTATCTAGGTTAACTAGCGGGCCCTTGGACTATGAATGTTCCCTAGCGGGCAATTGGATTATCTAGGTTACCTAGCGGGCACTTGGACTATGTAGGTCAACTAGCGGGCCCTTGGACTATCTAGGTTAGCTACCTGGCACTTGGACTATGTAGGTTAACTAGCGGACATTTGCACGATCTAGGTTAACTAGCGGGCTCTTGCACTAAGTAGGTTAACTAGCGGCCCATTGACTATGTAGATTAACTAGCGGGCACTTGGACTATGTGCGTTCCCTAACGGGCACTTGGACTATCTATGTTAACTAGCGGGCACTTGGAATATGTAGGTTAACTAGCGGACACTTGCACTATGTAGGTTACCTAGCAGGCACTTGGACTATCTAGGTTAACTAGCGGGCACTTGGACTATCTAGGTTAACTAGCGTGCACTTGGACTATGTAGGTTCCTTAGCGGGCACTTGGACTATGTAGGTTAACTAGCGTGCCCTTGGACTATCTAGGTTACGTAGCGGGCACTTGGTATGTAGGTTAACTAGCGGGCACTTGGACTATCTAGGTTAACTAGCGGGCCCTTGGACTATGAATGTTCCCTAGCGGGCAATTGGATTATCTAGGTTACCTAGCGGGCACTTGGACTATGTAGGTCAACTAGCGGGCCCTTGGACTATCTAGGTTAGCTACCTGGCACTTGGACTATGTAGGTTACCTAGCGGGCAGTTGGACTATCTAGGTTACCTAGCGGTCACTTCCACAGTCTAGGTTACCTAGCGGGCACTTGGACTATCTAGGTTAACGAACGGGCACTTGGACTATGTAGGTTACCTAGCGGGCACTTGGACTATGTAGGATCCCTATCGGACATTTGGACTACTTAGGTTACCTAGTGGGCACTTGGACTATCTAGGACAACTAGCGGGCCCAGGTACTATGTAGGTTAACTGGCGAGCACTTGGACTATCTAGGTTAACCAGCAGACCTTGGACGACGTAGGTCAACAAGCGGGTCCTTGGACTATGTAGGTTAACTAGCGGGCACTTGGACGATCTAGGTTAACTAGAGGGCACTTGGATGATCAATGTTAACTAGCGAGCACTTGGACTATCTAGGTTAGCGAACGGGCACTTGGACTAAGTACGTCCCCTAGTGGGCACATGGACTATCTAGATTAACTAACGGGCACTAGGACTATCTAGGTTACCTAGCTGGCACTTGGACTATGAATGTTCCCTAGTGGGCAATTGGATTATCTAGGTTACCTAGCAGGCACTTGGACTATGTAGGTCAACTAGCGGGCTCTTGGACTATCTAGGTTAGCTAACTGGCACTTGGACTATGTAGGTTAACTAGCGGTCACTTGCACGATCTAGGTTAACTAGCGGGCTCTTGCACTATGTAGGTAAACTAGCGGGCCCATTGACTATGTAGGTTAACTAGCGGGCACTTGGACGATCTAGGTTAACTAGCGGGCACTGGGACGATATAGGTTAACTAGCGGACACTTGGATTATCTAGGTTACCTAGCGGGCACTTGGACTATGTAGGTTCCCTAGCGGGTATTTGGACTATATAGATAACCTAGCGGGAACTTAGACTCTGTAGGTTACCTAGCGGGCACTTGGACTGTCTAGGTTACCTAACGGGCACTTGGACTATATAGGTTCCCTAGCGGGCACTTGGACTATGTATGTTCCCTACGGACACTTGAACTATGTAAGTTAACTACCAGGCACTTCGACTATGTAGGTTAACTAGAGGGCCCTTGGACTATCTAGGTTACCTAGCGGGCTGTTTGACTATCTAGGTTACCTAGCGGGCACTTGGACTATCTAGGTTAACTAACGGGCACTTGGAATATGTAGGTTCCCTAGCGGGCCCTTGGACTATGTAAGTTCCCTAGCGGGCACTTGGACTATGTGGGTTCCCTAGCGGGCATTTGGACTATCTAGGTTACCTAACGGGCACATGGACTATATAGGTTCCCTAGCGGGCACTTGGACTATGTATGTTCCCTACGGACACTTGAACTATGTAAGTTAACTACCAGGCACTTGGACTATGTAGGTTAACTAGCGGGCCCTTGGACTATCTAGGTTACCTAGCGGGCTGTTTGACTATCTAAGTTACCTAGCGGGCACTTGGACTATCTAGGTTAACTAATGGGCACTTGGACTATGTAGGTTCCCTAGCGGGCCCTTGGACTATGTAAGTTCCCTAGCGGGCACTTGGACTATGTCTGTTTCCTAGCGGGCACTTGGACTATATATGTTCCCTATGGACACTTGAACTATGTATGTTAACCACCAGGCACTTGGATTATGTAGGTTAACTAGCGGGCCCTTGGACTATCTAGGTTACCTAGAGGGCACTTGGACTATGTAGGTTAACTACAGGGCACTTGCACTATCCAGGTTACCTGGCGGGCACTTGGACTATGTACGTTCCCTAGCGGGCACTTGGACTATCTATGTTAACTAGCGGGCACTTGGACTATGTAGGTTAACTAGGGGACACTTGCACTATGTAGGTTACCTAGCGGGCACTTGGACTATCTTGGTTAACTAGCGTGCACTTGGACTCTGTAGCTTCCTTAGCGGGCACATGGACTATCTAATTTACCTAGCTGGCACATGGACTATGTAGGTTAACTAGCGAGTACTTGGACTCTAGGTTACCTAGAGGGCACTTGGACTATCTAGGTTACCTAGCGGGCACTTGGACTATCTAGGTTAACGAACAGGCACTTGGACTATATAGGTAATCTAGCGGGCACTTGGACAGTCTAGGTTACCTAGCGGGCACTTGGACTATCTAGATTAACCAACGGGCACTTGGACTATGCAGGTTACCTAGCGGGCACTTGGACTATGTAGGATCCCTATCGGACATTTGGACTACATAGGTTACCTAGCGGGCACTTGAACGATCTAGGATAACTAGAGGGCACTTGGACTATCTAGGTTAACTAGCGTGCACTTGGACTATCTAGGATAAATAGCGGGCACTTGGATGATCAATGTTAACCAGCGGGCACTTGGACTCTCTAGGTTAGCTAACGGGCACTTGGACTAAGTACGTCCCCTAGTGGGCACTTGGACTATCTAGGTTAACTAACGGGCACTAGGACTATCTATGTTAACTAGCGGGCACTTGGACTATGAATGTTCCCTAGCGGGCACTTGGATTATCTAGGTTACCTAGCGGGCACTTGGACTATGTAGGTCAACTAGCGGGCCCTTGGACTATCTAGGTTAGCTAAGTGGCACTTGAACTATGTAGGTTAACTAGCGGACACTTGCACGATCTAGGTTAACTAGCGGGCTCTTGCATTATGTAGGTTAACTAGCGGGCACTTGGACGATATAGGTTAACTAGCGGGCACTTGGATTATCTGGGTTACCTAGCGCACTTGGATTATGTACGTTCCCTAGCGGGCATTTGGACTATATAGATAAGCTAGCGGGCACTTAGACTCTGTAGGTTACCTAGCGGGCACTTGGACTATGTAGGTTCCCTATCGGGCACTTGGAGAATGTAGGTTAACTAGGGGGCACTAGGACTATGTAGGTTACCTAGCGGACCCTTGGACTATGTAGGTTACCTAGCGGGCCCTTGGACTATCTAGGTTACCGAACGGGCATTTGGACTATGTAGGTAACCTAGCGGGCACTTGGAAAGTCTAGGTTACCTAGCGGGTTCTTGGACTTCTAGGTTAACCAAATGGCATTGGACTATGTATGTTGCATAGCGGGCAATGGGACTATCTAGGTTAGGTAACGGGCACTTGGACTATCTAGGTTACCTAGCGGGAACTTGGACTATGTAGTTTACCAAGCGGGCACTTGGACTATCTAGGTTACCTAACGGACACTTGGATCATCTAGGGTTCTTAGCGGGCACTTTGACTATGTAGGTTAACTAACGGGCACTTGGACTATATAGGTTACCTAGCGGACCCTTGGACTATGTAGGTTACCTAGCGGGCACTTGGACTATCTAGGTTAACGAAGGTACACTTGGACTATGTAGGTAACCTAGCGGACAATTGGACAGTCTAGGTTACCATCAGACACTTGGACTTTCTAGGTTAACTAACGGGGACTTGAACTATGTAGGTTCCCTATCGGGCACTTGGAGAATGTAGGTTAACTAGCGGGTCCTTGGACTATCTAGGTTACCTAGCGGGCACATGGACTATATAGGTTACCTAGCGGGCACTTGGACTATGTAGGTTACCTAGTGGGCACTTGGACTATCTAGGTTAACGAATGGGCACTTGCACTTCTATGTTAACGAACGGGCACTTGGTCTATGTAGGTTGCTTACCGGGCACTTGGACTATCTAGGTTAGGTAATGGGCACTTGGACTATCTAGGTTACCTAGCGGGAACTTGGACAATGTAAGTTACCTAGCGGGCATATGGACTATCTAGGTTACCTAACGGGCACTTTGACAATCTAGGTTACATAGCGGGCACTTGGACTATGTAGGTTACATAGCGGGCACTTGCACTATCTAGGTTACCTAGCGGTCACTTCAACAGTATAGGTTACCTAGCGGGCACTTGGACTATCTAGGTTAACGAACGGGCACTTGGCCTATGTATGTTACCTAGCGGGCACTTGGACTATGTAGAATCCTTATCGGACATTTGGACTACTTAGGTTACGTAGCGGGCACTTGGACTATCTAGGTTACCTAGCGGGCTGTTTGACTATCTAGGTTACCTAGCGGGCACTTGGACTATCTAGGTTAACTAACGGGCACTTGGACTATGTAGGTTCCCTAGCGGGCCCTTGGACTATGTAAGTTCCCTAGCGGGCACTTGGACTATGTGTGTTCCCTAGCGGGCATTTGGACTATCTAGGTTACCTAACGGGCACTTGGATTATGTAGGTTCCCAAGCGGGCACTTGGACTATGTATGTTCCCTATGGACACTTGAACTATGTAAGTTAACCACCAGGCACTTGGATTATGTAGGTTAACTAGCGGGCCCTTGGACTATCTAGGTTACCTAGAGGCACTTGGACTACGTAGGTTAACTACAGGACATTTGCACTATCTAGGTTACCTGGCGGGCACTTGGACTATGTACGTTCCCTAGCGGGCACTTGGACTATCTATGGTAACTAGCGGGCACTTGGACTATGTAGGTTAACTAGGGGACACTTGCACTATGTAGGTTACCTAGCGGGCACTTGGACTATCTTGGTTAACTAGCGTGCACTTGGACTATGTAGCTTCCTTAGCGGGCACTTGGACTATCTAGTTTACCTAGCAGGCACATGGACTATGTAGGTTAACTAGCGAGTACATGGACTCTAGGTTACCTAGAGGGCACTTGGACTATGTACATTCCCTAGCGGGCACTTGGACTATCTATGTTAACTAGCGGGCACTTGGACTATGTAGGTTAACTAGGGGACACTTGCACTATGTAGGTTACCTAGCGGGCACTTGGACTATCTTGGTTAACTAGTGTGCACTTGGACTATGTAGCTTCCTTAGCGGGCACTTGGACTATCTAGTTTACCTAGCAGGCACATGGACTATGTAGGTTAACTAGCGAGTACTTGGACTCTAGGTTACCTAGAGGGCACTTGGACCATCTAGGTTACCTAGCGGGCCCTTGGACTATGTAGGTTTCCTAGCGGGCACTTGGACTATATAGGTTAACGAACAGGCACTTGGACTATATAGGTAACCTAGCGGGCACTTGGACTATCTAGGTTAAAAAACGGGCACTTGGACTATGTAGGATCCCTATCGGACATTTGGACTACTTAGGTTAACTAGCGGGCACTTGGACTATCTAGGTTAACTAGCGTGCACTTGGACTATCTAGGATAAATAGCTGGCACTTGGATGATCAATGTTAACCAGCGGGCACTTGGACTATCTAGGTTAGCTAACGGGCACTTGGACTAAGTACGTCCCCTAGTGGGCACTTGGACTATCTAGGTTAACTAACGGGCACTAGGACTATCTAGGTTAACTAGCGGGCACTTTGACTATGAATGTTCCCTAGCGGGCACTTGGATTATCTAGGTTACCTAGCGGGCACTTGGACTATGCAGGTCAACTAGCGGGCCCTTGGACTATCTAGGTTAGCTAAGTGGCACTTGAACTATGTAGGTTAACTAGCGGACACTTGCACGATCTAGGTTAACTAGCGGGCTCTTGCATTATGTAGGTTAACTAGCGGGCACTTGGACGATATAGGTAAACTAGCAGGCAATTGGATTATCTGGGTTACCTAGCGGGCACTTGGATTATGTAGGTTCCCTAGCGGGCATTTGGACTATATAGATAAGCTAGCGGGCACTTAGACTCTGTAGGTAACCTAGCGGGCACTTGGACTATCTAGGTTACCTAGATGGTACTTGAACTATCTACGTTACCTAGCGGGTTCTTGGAGTATGTAGGTTACCTAGTGGGATGTTGGACTATCTAGGTTACCAAGCGGGCACTTGGACTTTCTAGGTTAACTAACGGGCACTTGGACTATGTAGGTTCCCTATCGGGCACTTGGAAAATGTAGGTTAACTAGGGGGCACTAGGACTATGTAGGTTACCTAGCGGGTTCTTGGACTTCTAGGTTAACGAACGGGCACTTGGACTATGTATGTTGCATAGCGGGCAATTGGACTATCTAGGTTAGGTAACGGGCACTTGGACTATCTAGGTTACCTAGCGGGAACTTGGACTATGTAGTTTACCTAGCGGGCACTTGGACCATCTAGGTTACCTAACGGACACTTGGACCATATAGGTTTCTTAGCGGGCACTTGGACTATGTAGGTTAACTAACGGGCACTTGGACTATATAGGTTACCTAGCGGACCCTTGGACTATGTAGGTTACCTAGCGGGCACTTGGACTATCTAGGTTAACGAACGTACACTTGGACTATGAAGGTAACCTAGCGGACAATTGGACAGTCTAGGTTACCATCGGGCACTTGGACTTTCTAGGTTAACTAACGGGGACTTGAACTATGTAGGATCCCTATCGGGCACTTGGAGAATGTAGGTTAACTAGCGGGCCCTTGGACTATCTAGGTTACCTAGCGGGCACTTGGACTATATAGGTTACCTAGCGGGCACTTGGTCTATGTAGGTTACCTAGTGGGCACTTGGACTATCTAGGTTAACGAACGGGCCCTTGGACTTCTATGTTAATGAACGGGCACTTGGTCTATGTAGGTTGCTTACCGGGCACTTGGACTATCTAGGTTAGGTAATGGGCACTTGGACTATCTAGGTTACCTAGCGGGAACTTGGACTATGTAGGTTACCTAGCGGGCGCTTGAACTATCTAGGTTACCTAGCGGTCACTTCGACAGTCTAGATTACCTAGCGGGCACTTGGACTACCTAGGTTAACGAACGGGCACTTGGCCTATGTATGTTACCTAGCGGGCACTTGGACTATGTAGAATCCCTATCGGACATTTGGACTACTTAGGTTACATAGCGGGCACTTGGACTATCTAGGTTAACTAGAGGGCACTTGGACTATCAAGTTCAACTAGCGGGCCCAGGTACTATGTAGGTTAACTAGTGAGCACTTGGACTATCTAGGTTAACTAGCGGACCTTGGACTACGTATGTCAACTAGCGGGCCCTTGGAATATGTAGGTTAACTAGCGGGAACTTGGACGACCTAGGTTAACTAGAGGGCACTTGGATGATCAATGTTAACTAGCGGGCACTTGGACTATCTAGGTTAGCTAACGGGCACTTGGACTAAGTAAGTCCCCTAGTGGGCACATGGACTATCTAGATTAACTAACGGGCACTAGGACTATCTATGTTAACTAGCGGGCACTTGGACTATCTAGGTTACCTAGCTGGCACTAGGACTATGAATGTTCCCTAGGGGGCAATTGGATTATCTAGGTTACCTAGCGGGCACTTGGACTATGTAGGTCAACTAGCGGGCCCTTGGACTATCTAGGTTAGCTAACTGGCACTTGGACTATGTAGGTTAACTAGCGGACATTTGCACGATCTAGGTTAACTAGCGGGCTCTTGCACTATGTAGGTTAACTCGCGTTCCCATTGACTATGTAGGTTAACTAGGGGGCACTTGGACTATGTACGTTCCCTAGCGGGCACTTGGACTATCTATGTTAACTAGCGGGCACTTGGAATATGTAGGTTAACTAGCGGACACTTGCACTATGTAGGTTACCTAGCAGGCACTTGGACTATCTAGGTTAACTAGCGGGCACTTGGACTATCTAGGTTAACTAGCGTGCACTTGGACTATGTAGGTTCCTTAGCGGGCACTTGGACTATGTAGGTTAACTAGCGTGCCCTTGGACTATCTAGGTTACGTAGCGGGCACTTGGTATGTAGGTTAACTAGCGGGCACTTGGACTATCTAGGTTAACTAGCGGGCCCTTGGACTATGTAGGTTACCTAGTGGGCACTTGGACTCTCTAGGTTAACGAACGGGCACTTAGACTTCTAAGTTAAAGAATGGGCACTTGGTCTATGTAGGTTGCTTACCGGGCACTTGGACTATCTAGGTTAGGTAATGGGAACTTGGACTATCTAGCTTACCTAGCGGGAACTTGGACAATGTAAGTTACCTAGCGGGTACTTGGACTATCTAGGTTCCCTAACGGGCATTTTGACTATCTAGGTTACATAGCGGGCAATTGGACTATGTAGGTTACCTAGCGGGCACTTGGACTATCTAGGTTACCTAGCGGTCACTTCCACAGTCTAGGTTACCTAGCGGGCACTTGGACTATCTAGGTTAACAAACGGGCACTTGGACTATGTAGGTTACCTAGTGGGCACTTGAACTATGTAGGATCCGTATGGGACATTTGGACTACTTAGGTTACCTAGCGGGCACTTGGACTATCTAGGTTAACTAGAGGGCACTTGGACTATCTAGGTCAACTAGCGGGCCCATTGACTATGTAGGTTAACTAGCGGGCACTTGGACGATCTAGGTTAACTAGCGGGCACTGGGACGATATAGGTTAACTAGCGGACACTTGGATTATCTAGGTTACCTAGCGAGCACTTGGACTATGTAGGTTCCCTAGCGGGCATTTGGACTATATAGATAACCTAGCGGGAACTTAGACTCTGTAGGTTACCTAGCGGGCACTTGGACTATCTAGGTTACCTAGGTGGCACTTGAACTATCTACTTTACCTAGCGGGTTCTTGGAGTATGTAGGTTACTTAGCGGGCTGTTGGACTATCTAGGTTACCAAGCGGGCACTTGGACTATCTAGGTTAACTAACGCGCACTTGGACTATGTAGGTTCCCTAGCGGGCCCTTGGACTATGTAAGTTCCCTAGCGGGCACTTGGACTATGTGGGTTCCCTAGTTGGCATCTGGACTATCTAGGTTACCTAACGGGCACTTGGACTATATAGGTTCCCAGCGGGCACTTGGACTATGTATGTTCCCTACGGACACTTGAACTATGTAAGTTAACTACCAGGCACTTGGACTGTGTAGGTTAACTAGCGGGCCCTTGGACTATCTAGGTTACCTAGCGGGCTGTTTGACTATCTAGGTTACCTAGCGGGCACTTGGACTATCTAGGTTAACTAACGGGCACTTGGACTATGTAGGTTCCCTAGCGGGCCCTTGGACTATGTAAGTTCCCTAGCGGGCACTTGGACTACGTGTGTTCCCTAGCTGGCATTTGGACTATCTAGGTTACCTAACGGGCACTTGGACTATGTAGGTTCCCAAGCGGGCACTTGGACTATGTAGGTTAAATAGGGGACACTTGCACTATGTAGGTTACCAGCGGGCACTTGGACTATGTAAGTTAACCACCAGGCACTTGGATCATGTAGGTTAACTAGCGGGCCCTTGGACTATCTAGGTTACCTAGAGGGCACTTGGACTACGTATGTTAACTACAGGGCACTTGCACTATCTAGGTTACCTGGCGGGCACTTGGACTATGTACGTTCCCTAGCGGGCACTTGGACTATCTATGTTAACTAGCGGGCACTTGGACTATGTAGGTTAACTAGGGGACACTTGCACTATGTAGGTTACCAGCGGGCACTTGGACTATCTTGGTTAACTAGCGTGCACTTGGACTATGTAGCTTCCTTAGCGGGCACTTGGACTATCTAGTTTACCTAGCAGGCACATGGACTATGTAGGTTAACTAGCGAGTACTTGGACTCTAGGTTACCTAGAGGGCACTTGGACTATCTAGGTTACCTAGCAGGCCCTTGGACTATGTAGGTTTCCTAGCGGGCACTTGGACTATCTAGGTTAACGAACGGGCACTTGGACTATGCAGGTTACCTAGCGGGCACTTGGACTATGTAGGATCCCTATCGGACATTTGGACTACTTAGTTTACCTAGCGGGCACTTGGACTATCTAGGTTAACTAGCGGGCACTTGGACTATCTAGGTCAACTAGCGGGCCCTTGGTCTATGTAGGTTAACTAGCGGGCACTTGAATGATCTAAGTTAACTAGAGGGCACTTGGACTATCTAGGTTAACTAGCGTGCACTTGGACTATCTAGGATAAATCGCGGGCACTTGGATGATCAATTTTAACCAGCGGGCACTTGGACTATCTAGGTTAGCTAACGGGCACTTGGACTAAGTACGTCCCCTAGTGGGCACTTGGACTATCTAGGTTAACTAACGGGCACTAGGACTATCTAGGTTAACTAGCGGGCACTTGGACTATGAATGTTCCCTAGCGGGCACTTGGACTATGTAGGTCAACTAGCGGGCCCTTGGACTAATTAGGTTAGCTAAGTGGCACTTGAACTATGTAGGTTAACTAGCGGACACTTGCACGATCTAGGCTAAATAGCGGGCTCTTGCATTATGTAGGTTAACTAGCGGGCACTTGGACGATATAGGTTAACTAGCGGGCCCTTGGATTATCTCGGTTACCTAGCGGGCACTTGGATTATGTAGGTTCCCTAGCGGGCATTTGGACTATATAGATAAGCTAGCGGGCACTTAGACTCTGTAGGTTACCTAGCGGGCACTTGGACTATCTAGGTTACCTAGATGGTACTTGAACTATCTACGTTACCTAGCGGGTTCTTGGAGTATGTATGTTACCTAGTGGGATGTTGGACTATCTAGGTTACCAAGCGGGCACTTGGACTTTCTAGGTTAACTAACGGGCACTTGGACTATGTAGGTTCCCTATCGGGCACTTGGAGAATGTAGGTTAACTAGGGGGCACTAGGACTATGTAGGTTACCTAGCGGGCCCTTGGACTATCTAGGTTACCGAACGGGCATTTGGACTATGTAGGTAACCTAGCGGGAACTTGGACAGTCTAGGTTACCTAGCGAGTTCTTGGACTTCTAGGTTAACGAACGGGCACTTGGACTATGTATGTTGCATAGCGGGCAATTGGACTATCTAGGTTAGGTAACGGGCACTTGGACTATCTACGTTACCTAGCGGGAACTTGGACTATGTAGTTTACCTAGCGGTTACTTGGACTATCTAGGTTGCCTAACGGACACTTGGACCATATAGGTTTCTTAGCGGGCACTTGGACTATGTAGGTTAACTAACGGGCACTTGGACTATATAGGTTACCTAGCGGACCCATGGACTATGTAGGTTACCTAGCGGGCACTTGGACTATCTAGGTTAACGAAGGTACACTTGGACTATGTAGGTAACCTAGCGGACAATTGGACAGTCTAGGTTACCATCGGGCACTTGGACTTTCTAGGTTAACTAACGGGGACTTAAACTCTGTAGGTTCCCTATCGGGTACTTGGAGAATGTAGGTTAACTAGCGGGCCCTTGGACTATCTAGTTTACCTAGCGGGCACTTGGACTATATAGGTTACCTAGCGGGCACATGGACTATGTAGGTTACCTAGTGTGCACTTGGACTATCTAGGTTAACGAACGGGCACTTGGACTTCGAGGTTAACGAACGGGCACTTGGTCTATGTAGGTTGCTTACCGGGCACTTGGACTATCTAGGTTAGGTAATGGGCACTTGGACTATCTAGGTTACCTAGCGGGAACTTGGACAATGTAAGGTACCTAGCGGGCACATGGACTATCTAGGTTACCTAACGGGCACTTTGACTATCTAGGTTACATAGCGGGCACTTGGACTATGTAGGTTACCTAGCGGGCACTTGGATTATCTAGGTTACCTAGCGGTCACTTCGACAGTCTAGGTTACCTTGCGGGCACTTGGACTATCTAGGTTAACGAACGGGCACTTGGCCTATGTATGTTACCTAGCGGGCACTTGGACTATGTAGGATCCGTATCGGACATTTAGACTACTTAGGTTGCCTAGCGGGCACTTGGACTATCTAGGTTAACTAGAGGGCACTTGGACTATCTAGGTCAACTAGCGGGCCCAGGTACTATGTAGGTTAACTAGCGAGTACTTGGACTATCTAGGTTAATTAGCGGACCTTGGACTACGTAGGTCAACCAGCGGGCCCTTGGACTATGTAGGTTAACTAGCGGGAACTTGGACGATCTAGGTTAACTAGAGGGCACTTGGATGATCAATGTTAACTAGCGGGCACTTGGACTATCTAGGTTAGCTAACGGGCACTTGGACTAAGTAAGTCCCCTAGTGGGCACATGGACTATCTAGATTAACTAACGGGCACTAGGACTATCTATGTTAACTAGCGGGCACTTGGACTATCTAGGTTACCTAGCTGGCACTAGGACTATGAATGTTCCCTAGGGGGCAATTGGATTATCTAGGTTACCTAGCGGGCACTTGGACTATGTAGGTCAACTAGCGGGCCCTTGGACTATCTAGGTTAGCTAACTGGCACTTGGACTATGTAGGTTAACTAGCGGACATTTGCACGATCTAGGTTAACTAGCGGGCTCTTGCACTATGTAGGATAACTAGCGAGCCCATTGACTATGTAGGTTAACTAGCGGGCACTTGGACTATGTATGTTCCCTACCGGGCACTTGGACTATCTATGTTAACTAGCGGGCACTTGGAATATGTAGGTTAACTAGCGGACACTTGCACTATGTAGGTTACCTAGCAGGCACTTGGACTATCTAGGTTAACTAGTGGGCACTTGGACTATCTAGGTCACTAGCGGACACTTGGACAATCTAGGTTTACTAGCGTGCACTTGGACTATGTAGGTTCCTTAGCGGGCACTTGGACTATCTAGGTTACCTAGCGGGCACTTGGTATGTAGGTTAACTATCGGGCACTTGGACTATCTAGGGTAACTAGCGGGCCCTTGGACTATCTAGTTTACCTAGCGGGCACTTGGACTATATAGGTTACCTAGCGGGCACATGGACTATGTAGGTTACCTAGTGTGCACTTGGACTATCTAGGTTAACGAACGGGCACTTGGACTTCGAGGTTAACGAACGGGCACTTGGTCTATGTAGGTTGCTTACCGGGCACTTGGACTATCTAGGTTAGGTAATGGGCACTTGGACTATCTAGGTTACCTAGCGGGAACTTGGACAATGTAAGGTACCTAGCGGGCACATGGACTATCTAGGTTACCTAACGGGCACTTTGACTATCTAGGTTACATAGCGGGCACTTGGACTATGTAGGTTACCTAGCGGGCACTTGGATTATCTAGGTTACCTAGCGGTCACTTCGACAGTCTAGGTTACCTTGCGGGCACTTGGACTATCTAGGTTAACGAACGGGCACTTGGCCTATGTATGTTACCTAGCGGGCACTTGGACTATGTAGGATCCGTATCGGACATTTAGACTACTTAGGTTGCCTAGCGGGCACTTGGACTATCTAGGTTAACTAGAGGGCACTTGGACTATCTAGGTCAACTAGCGGGCCCAGGTACTATGTAGGTTAACTAGCGAGTACTTGGACTATCTAGGTTAATTAGCGGACCTTGGACTACGTAGGTCAACCAGCGGGCCCTTGGACTATGTAGGTTAACTAGCGGGAACTTGGACGATCTAGGTTAACTAGAGGGCACTTGGATGATCAATGTTAACTAGCGGGCACTTGGACTATCTAGGTTAGCTAACGGGCACTTGGACTAAGTAAGTCCCCTAGTGGGCACATGGACTATCTAGATTAACTAACGGGCACTAGGACTATCTATGTTAACTAGCGGGCACTTGGACTATCTAGGTTACCTAGCTGGCACTAGGACTATGAATGTTCCCTAGGGGGCAATTGGATTATCTAGGTTACCTAGCGGGCACTTGGACTATGTAGGTCAACTAGCGGGCCCTTGGACTATCTAGGTTAGCTAACTGGCACTTGGACTATGTAGGTTAACTAGCGGACATTTGCACGATCTAGGTTAACTAGCGGGCTCTTGCACTATGTAGGATAACTAGCGAGCCCATTGACTATGTAGGTTAACTAGCGGGCACTTGGACTATGTATGTTCCCTACCGGGCACTTGGACTATCTATGTTAACTAGCGGGCACTTGGAATATGTAGGTTAACTAGCGGACACTTGCACTATGTAGGTTACCTAGCAGGCACTTGGACTATCTAGGTTAACTAGTGGGCACTTGGACTATCTAGGTCACTAGCGGACACTTGGACAATCTAGGTTTACTAGCGTGCACTTGGACTATGTAGGTTCCTTAGCGGGCACTTGGACTATCTAGGTTACCTAGCGGGCACTTGGTATGTAGGTTAACTATCGGGCACTTGGACTATCTAGGGTAACTAGCGGGCCCTTGGACTATCTAGTTTACCTAGCGGGCACTAGGACTATATAGGTTACCTAGCGGGCACTTGGACTATGTAGGTTACCTAGTGGGCACTTGGACTCTCTAGGTTAACGAACGGGCACTTAGACTTCTAGGTTAACGAACGGGCACTTGGTCTATGTAGGTTGCTTACCGGGCACTTGGACTATCTAAGTTAGGTAATGGGAACTTGGACTATCTAGGTTACCTAGCGGGAACTTGGACAATGTAAGTTACCTAGCGGGCACTTGGACTATCTAGGTTACCTAACAGGCACTTTGACTATCTAGGTTACATAGCGGGCACTTGGACTATGTAGGTTACCTAGCGGGCACTTGGACTATCTAGGTTACCTAGCGGTCACTTCCACAGTCTAGGTTACCTAGCAGGCACTTGGACTATCTAGGTTAACGAACGGGCACTTGGACTATGTAGGTTACCTAGCGGGCACTTGGACTATGTAGGATCCGTATCGGACATTTGGACTACTTAGGTTACCTAGCGGGCACTTGGACTATCTAGGTTAACTAGAGGGCACTTGGACTATCTAGGTCAACTAGCGGGCCCAGGTACTATGTAGGTTAACTAGCGGTCACTTGCACGATCTAGGTTAACTAGCGGGCTCTTGCACTATGTAGGTAAACTAGCGGGCACTTGGACGATCTATGTTAACTAGCGGGCACTGGGACGATATAGGTTAACTAGCGGACACTTGGATTATCTAGGTTACCTAGCGGTCACTTCGACAGTCTAGGTTACCTTGCGGGCACTTGGACTATCTAGGTTAACGAACGGGCACTTGGCCTATGTATGTTACCTAGCGGGCACTTGGACTATGTAGGATCCGTATCGGACATTTAGACTACTTAGGTTGCCTAGCGGGCACTTGGACTATCTAGGTTAACTAGAGGGCACTTGGACTATCTAGGTCAACTAGCGGGCCCAGGTACTATGTAGGTTAACTAGCGAGTACTTGGACTATCTAGGTTAATTAGCGGACCTTGGACTACGTAGGTCAACCAGCGGGCCCTTGGACTATGTAGGTTAACTAGCGGGAACTTGGACGATCTAGGTTAACTAGAGGGCACTTGGATGATCAATGTTAACTAGCGGGCACTTGGACTATCTAGGTTAGCTAACGGGCACTTGGACTAAGTAAGTCCCCTAGTGGGCACATGGACTATCTAGATTAACTAACGGGCACTAGGACTATCTATGTTAACTAGCGGGCACTTGGACTATCTAGGTTACCTAGCTGGCACTAGGACTATGAATGTTCCCTAGGGGGCAATTGGATTATCTAGGTTACCTAGCGGGCACTTGGACTATGTAGGTCAACTAGCGGGCCCTTGGACTATCTAGGTTAGCTAACTGGCACTTGGACTATGTAGGTTAACTAGCGGACATTTGCACGATCTAGGTTAACTAGCGGGCTCTTGCACTATGTAGGATAACTAGCGAGCCCATTGACTATGTAGGTTAACTAGCGGGCACTTGGACTATGTATGTTCCCTACCGGGCACTTGGACTATCTATGTTAACTAGCGGGCACTTGGAATATGTAGGTTAACTAGCGGACACTTGCACTATGTAGGTTACCTAGCAGGCACTTGGACTATCTAGGTTAACTAGTGGGCACTTGGACTATCTAGGTCACTAGCGGACACTTGGACAATCTAGGTTTACTAGCGTGCACTTGGACTATGTAGGTTCCTTAGCGGGCACTTGGACTATCTAGGTTACCTAGCGGGCACTTGGTATGTAGGTTAACTATCGGGCACTTGGACTATCTAGGGTAACTAGCGGGCCCTTGGACTATCTAGTTTACCTAGCGGGCACTAGGACTATATAGGTTACCTAGCGGGCACTTGGACTATGTAGGTTACCTAGTGGGCACTTGGACTCTCTAGGTTAACGAACGGGCACTTAGACTTCTAGGTTAACGAACGGGCACTTGGTCTATGTAGGTTGCTTACCGGGCACTTGGACTATCTAAGTTAGGTAATGGGAACTTGGACTATCTAGGTTACCTAGCGGGAACTTGGACAATGTAAGTTACCTAGCGGGCACTTGGACTATCTAGGTTACCTAACAGGCACTTTGACTATCTAGGTTACATAGCGGGCACTTGGACTATGTAGGTTACCTAGCGGGCACTTGGACTATCTAGGTTACCTAGCGGTCACTTCCACAGTCTAGGTTACCTAGCAGGCACTTGGACTATCTAGGTTAACGAACGGGCACTTGGACTATGTAGGTTACCTAGCGGGCACTTGGACTATGTAGGATCCGTATCGGACATTTGGACTACTTAGGTTACCTAGCGGGCACTTGGACTATCTAGGTTAACTAGAGGGCACTTGGACTATCTAGGTCAACTAGCGGGCCCAGGTACTATGTAGGTTAACTAGCGGTCACTTGCACGATCTAGGTTAACTAGCGGGCTCTTGCACTATGTAGGTAAACTAGCGGGCACTTGGACGATCTATGTTAACTAGCGGGCACTGGGACGATATAGGTTAACTAGCGGACACTTGGATTATCTAGGTTACCTAGCGGGCACTTGGACTATGTAGGTTCCCTAGCGGGCAGTTGGACTATATAGATAACCTCGCGGGAACTTAGACTCTGTAGGTTACATAGCGGGCACTTGGACTATCTAGGTTACCTAGCTGGCACTTTAACTATCTACGTTACCTAGCGGGTTCTTGGAGAATGTAGGTTACTTAGCGGGCTGTTCGACTATCTAGGTTACCAAGCGGGCACTTGGATTATCTAGGTTAACTAAAGGGCACTTGGACTATGTAGGTTCCCTAGCGGGCACTTGGACTATGTGTGTTCCCTAGCGGGCATTTGGACTATCTAGGTTACCTAACGGGCAGTTGGACTATATAGGTTCCCTAGCGGGCACTTGGACTATGTATGTTCCCTACGGACACTTGAACTATGTAAGTTAACTACCAGGCACTTGGACTACGTAGGTTAACTAGCGGGCCCTTGGACTATCTAGGTTACCTAGCGGGCTGTTTGACTATCTAGGTTACCTAGCGGGCACTTGGACTATCTAGGTTAACTAACGGGCACTTGGACTATGTAGGTTCCCAAGCGGGCACTTGGACTATGTATGTTCCCTATGGACACTTGAACTATGTAAGTTAACCACCAGGCACTTGGATTATGTAGGTTAACTAGCGGGCCCTTGGACTATCTAGGTTACCTAGAGGGCACTTGGACTACGTAGGTTAACTACAGGGCACTTGCACTATCTAGGTTACCTGGCGGGCACTTGGACTATGTACGTTCCCTAGCGGGCACTTGGACAATCTATGTTAACTAGCGGGCACTTGGACTATGTAGGTTATCTAGGGGACACTTGCACTATGTAGGTTACCTAGCGGGCACTTGGACTATCTTGGTTAACTAGCGTGCACTTGGACTATGTAGCTTCCTTAGCGGGCACTTGGACTATCTAGTTTACCTAGCAGGCACATGGACTATGTAGGTTAACTAGCGAGTACTTGGACTCTAGGTTACCTAGAGGGCACTTGGACTATCTAGGTTACCTAGCGGGCCCTTGGACTATGTAGGTTTCCTAGCGGGCACTTGCACTATCTAGGTTAACGAACAGGCACTTGGACTATGCAGGTTACCTAGCGGGCACTTGGACTATGTAGGATCCCTATCGGACATTTGGACTACTTAGGTTACCTAGCGGGCACTTGGATTATCTAGGTTAACTAGCAGGCACTTGGACTATCTAGGTCAATAGCGGGCCCTTGGTCTATGTAGGTTAACTAGCGGGCACTTGAGTGATCTAAGTTAACTAGAGGGCACTTGGACTATCTAGGATAACTAGCGTGCACTTGGACTATCTAGGATAAATAGCGGGCACTTGGATGATCAATGTTAACCAGCGGGCACTTGGACTATCTAGGTTAGCTAACGAGCACTTGGACTAAGTACGTCCCCTAGTGGGCACTTGGACTATCTAGGTTAACTAAGGGGCACTAGGACTATCTAGGTTAACTAGCGGGCACTTGGACTATGAATGTTGCCTAGCGGGCACTTGGATTATCTAGGTTACCTAGCGGGGACTTGGACTATGTAGGTCAACTAGCGGGCCCTTATACTATCTAGGTTAGCTAAGTGGCACTTGAACTATGTAGGTAAACTAGCGGACACTTGCACGATCTAGGTTAACTAGCGGGCTCTTGCATTATGTAGGTTAACTAGCGGGCACTTGGACTATGTAGGTTAACTAACGGGCACTTGGACTATGTAGGTTCCCTAGTGGGCCCTTGGACTATATAAGTTCCCCAGCGGGCACTTGGACTATGTGTGTTCCCTAGCGGGCATTTGGACTATCTAGGTTACCTAATGGGCACTTGGAATATAGAGGTTCCCTAGCGGGCACTTGAACTATGTATGTTCCCTACGGACACTTGAACTATGTAAATTAACTACCAGGCACTTGGACTATGTAGGTTAACTAGCGGGCCCTTGGACTATCTAGGTTACCTAGCGGGCTGTTTGACTATCTAGGTTACCTAGCGGGCCCTTGGACTATGTAAGTTCCCTAGCGGGCACTTGGACTATGTGTGTTCTCTAGCTGGCATTTGGACTATCTAGGTTAACTAACGGGCACTTGGACTATGTAGGTTCCCAAGCGGGCACTTGGACTATGTATGTTCCCTATGGACACTTGAACTATGTAAGTTAACTACCAGGCACTTGGATTATGTAGGTTAACTAGCGGGCCCTTGGACTATCTAGGTTACCTAGAGGGCACTTGGACTACGTAGGTTAACTACAGGGCACTTGCACTATCTAGGTTACCTGGCGGGCACTTGGACTATGAACGTTCCCTAGCGGGCACTTGGACTATCTATGTTAACTAGCGGGCACTTGGACTATGTAGGTTAACTAGGGGACACTTGCACTATGTAGGTTACCTAGCGGACACTTGGACTATCTTGGTTAACTAGCGTGCACTTGGACTATGTAGCTTCCTTAGCGGGCACTTGGACTATCTAGTTTACCTAGCAGGCACATGGACTATGTAGGTTAACTAGCGAGTACTTGGACTCTAGGTTACCTAGAGGGCACTTGGACTATCTAGGTTACCTAGCGGGCCCTTGGACTATGTAGATTTCCTAGCCGGCACTTGGACTATCTAGGTTAACGAACAGGCACTTGGACTATATAGGTAACCTAGCGGGCACTTGGACAGTCTAGGTTACCTAGCGGGCACATGGACTATCTAGGTTAACGAACGGGCACTTGGACTATGCAGGTTACCTAGCGGGCACTTGGACTATGTAGGATCCCTATCGGACATTTGGACTACTTAGGTTACCTAGCGGACACTTGGACTATCTAGGTTAACTAGCGGGCACTTGGACTATCTAGGTCAACTAGCGGGCCCTTGGTCTATGTAGGTTAACTAGCGGGCACTTGAACGATCTAAGTTAACTAGAGGGCACTTGGACTATCTAGGTTAACTAGCGTGCACTTGGACTATCTAGGATAAATAGCGGGCACTTGGATGATCAATGTTAACCAGCGGGCACTTGGACTATCTAGGTTAGCTAACGGGCACTTGGACTAAGTACGTCCCCTAGTGGGCACTTAGACTATCTAGGTTAACTAACAGGCACTAGGACTATCTAGGTTAACTAGCGGGCACTTGGATTATGAATGTTCCCTAGCGGGCACTTGGACTATGTAGGTTAACTAACGGGCACTTGGACTATATAGGTTACCTAGCGGACCCTTGGACTATGTAGGTTACCTAGCGGGCACGTGGACTATCTAGGTTAACGAACGTACACTTGGACTATGAAGGTAATCTAGCGGACAATTGGACAGTCTAGGTTACCATCAGGCACTTGGACTTTCTAGGTTAACTAACGGGGACTTGAACTCTGTAGGTTCCCTATCGGGCAATTGGAGAATGTAGGTTAACTAGCGGGCCCTTGAACCATCTAGGTTACCTAGCGGGCACTTGGACTATATAGGTTACCTAGCGGGCACTTGGACTATGTAGGTTACCTTGTGGGCACTTGGACTATCTAGGTTAACGAACGGGCACTTGGACTTCTAGGTTAACGAACGGGCACTAGGTCTATGAAGGTTGCTTACCGGGCACTTGGACTATCTAGGTTAGGTAATGGGCACTTGGACTATCTAGGTTACCTAGTGGGAACTTGGACAATGTAAGTTACCTAGCGGGCACATGGACTATCTTGGTTACCTAACGGGCACTTGGACTATCTAGGTTAACTAGTGGGCACTTGGACTATATAGGTCACTAGCGGACACTTGGACTATCTAGGTTTACTAGCGTGCACTTGGACTATGTAGGTTCCTTAGCGGGCACTTGGACTATCTAGGTTACCTAGCGGGCACTTGGTATGTAGGTTAACTAGCGGGCACTTGGACTATCTAGGTTAACTAGCGGGCCCTTGGACTATCTAGTTTACCTAGCGGGCACTAGGACTATATAGGTTACCTAGCGGGCACTTGGACTATGTAGGTTACCTAGTGGGCACTTGGACTCTCTAGGTTAACGAACGGGCACTTAGACTTCTAGGTTAATGAACGGGTACTTGGTCTATGTAGGTTGCTTACCAGGCACTTGGACTATCTAGGTTAGGTAATGGGAACTTGGACTATCTAGGTTACCTAGCGGGAACTTGGACAATGTAAGTTACCTAGCGGGCACTTGGACTATCTAGGTTACCTAGCGGTCACTTCCACAGTCTAGGTTACCTAGCAGGCACTTGGACTATCTAGGTTAACGAACGGGCACTTGGACTATGTAGGTTACCTAGCGGGCACTTGGACTATGTAGGATCCGTATCGGACATTTGGACTACTTAGGTTACCTAGCGGGCACTTGGACTATCTAGGTTAACTAGAGGGCACTTGGACTATCTAGGTCAACTAGAGGGCCCAGGTACTATGTAGGTTAACTAGCGGTCACTTGCACGATCTAGGTTAACTAGCGGGCTCTTGCACTATGTAGGTAAACTAGCGGGCACTTGGACGATCTATGTTAACTAGTGGGCACTGGGACGATATAGGTTAACTAGCGGACACTTGGATTATCTAGGTTACCTAGCGGGCACATGGACTATGTAGGTTCCCTAGCGGGCATTTGGACTATATAGATAACCTCGCGGGAACTTAGACTCTGTAGGTTACATAGCGGGCACTTGGACTATCTAGGTTACCTAGCTGGCACTTGAACTATCTACGTTACCTAGCGGGTTCTTGGAGAATGTAGGTTACTTAGCGGGCTGTTCGACTATCTAGGTTACCAAGCGGGCACTTGGATTATCTAGGTTAACTAAAGGGCACTTGGACTATGTAGGTTCCCTAGCGGGCACTTGGACTATGTGTGTTCCCTAGCGGGCATTTGGACTATCTAGGTTACCTAACGGGCACTTGGACTATATAGGTTCCCTTGCGGGCACTTGGACTATGTATGTTCCCTACGGACACTTGAACTATGTAAGTTAACTACCAGGCACTTGGACTACGTAGGTTAACTAGGGGGCCCTTGGACTATCTAGGTTACCTAGCGGGCTGTTTGACTATCTAGGTTACCTAGCGGGCACTTGGACTATCTAGGTTAACTAACGGGCACTTGGACTATGTAGGTTCCCAAGCGGGCACTTGGACTATGTATGTTCCCTATGGACACTTGAACTATGTAAGTTAACCACCAGGCACTTGGATTATGTAGGTTAACTAGCGGGCCCTTGGACTATCTAGGTTACCTAGAGGGCACTTTGACTACGTAGGTTAACTACAGGGCACTTGCACTATCTAGGTTACCTGGCGGGCACTTGGACTATGTACGTTCCCTAGCGGGCACTTGGACAATCTATGTTAACTAGCGGGCACTTGGACTATGTAGGTTATCTAGGGGACACTTGCACTATGTAGGTTACCTAGCGGGCACTTGGACAATCTTGGTTAACTAGCGTGCACTTGGACTATGTAGCTTCCTTAGCGGGCACTTGGACTATCTAGTTTACCTAGCAGGCACATGGACTATGTAGGTTAACTAGCGAGTACTTGGACTCTAGGTTACCTAGAGGGCACTTGGACTATCTAGGTTACCTAGCGGGCCCTTGGACTATGTAGGTTTCCTAGCGGGCACTTGCACTATCTAGGTTAACGAACAGGCACTTGGACTATATAGGTAACCTAGCGGGCACTTGGACATTCTAGGTTACCTAGCGGGCACTTGGACTATCTAGGTTAACGAACGGGCACTTGGACTATGCAGGTTACCTAGCGGGCACTTGGACTATGTAGGATCCCTATCGGACATTTGGACTACTTAGGTTACCTAGCGGGCACTTGGATTATCTAGGTTAACTAGCAGGCACTTGGACTATCTAGGTCAATAGCGGGCCCTTGGTCTATGTAGGTTAACTAGCGGGCACTTGAATGATCTAAGTTAACTAGAGGGCACTTGGACTATCTAGGATAACTAGCGTGCACTTGGACTATCTAGGATAAATAGCGGGCACTTGGATGATCAATGTTAACCAGCGGGCACTTGGACTATCTAGGTTAGGTAACGAGCACTTGGACTAAGTATGTCCCCTAGTGGGCACTTGGACTATCTAGGTTAACTAACGGGCACTAGGACTATCTATGTTAACTAGCGGGCACTTGGACTATGAATGTTGCCTAGCGGGCACTTGGATTATCTAGGTTACCTAGCGGGGACTTGGACTATGTAGGTCAACTAGCGGGCCCTTATACTATCTAGGTTAGCTAAGTGGCACTTGAACTATGTAGGTAAACTAGCGGACACTTGCACGATCTAGGTTAACTAGCGGGCTCTTGCATTATGTAGGTTAACTAGCGGGCACTTGGACTATGTAGGTTAACTAACGGGCACTTGGACTATGTAGGTTCCCTAGCGGGCCCTTGGACTATATAAGTTCCCCAGCGGGCACTTGGACTATGTGTGTTCCCTAGCGGGCATTTGGACTATCTAGGTTACCTAATGGGCACTTGGAATATAGAGGTTCCCTAGCGGGCACTTGGACTATGTATGTTCCCTACGGACACTTGAACTATGTAAATTAACTACCAGGCACTTGGACAATGTAGGTTAACTAGCGGGCCCTTGGACTATCTAGGTTACCTAGCGGGCTGTTTGACTATCTAGGTTACCTAGCGGGCACTTGGACTATCTAGGGTAACTAACGGGCACTTGGACTATGTAGGTTCCCTAGCGGGCCCTTGGACTATGTAAGTTCCTTAGCGGGCACTTGGACTATGTGTGTTCTCTAGCTGGCATTTGGACTATCTGGGTTACCTAACGGGCACTTGGACTATGTAGGTTCCCAAGCGGGCACTTGGACTATGTATGTTCCCTATGGACACTTGAACTATGTAAGTTAACCACCAGGCACTTGGATTATGTAGGTTAACTAGCGGGCCCTTGGACTATCTAGGTTACCTAGAGGGCACTTGGACTACGTAGGTTAACTACAGGGCACTTGCACTATCTAGGTTACCTGGCGGGCACTTGGACTATGAACGTTCCCTAGCGGGCACTGGGACTATCTATGTTAACTAGTGGGCACTTGGACTATGTAGGTTAACTAGGGGACACTTGCACTATGTAGGTTACCTAGCGGACACTTGGACTATCTTGGTTAACTAGCGTGCACTTGGACTATGTAGCTTCCTTAGCGGGCACTTGGACTATCTAGTTTACCTAGCAGGCACATGGACTATGTAGGTTAACTAGCGAGTACTTGGACTCTAGGTTACCTAGAGGGCACTTGGACTATCTAGGTTACCTAGCGGGCCCTTGGACTATGTAGATTTCCTAGCCGGCACTTGGACTATCTAGGTTAACGAACAGGCACTTGGACTATATAGGTAACCTAGCGGGCACTTGGACAGTCTAGGTTACCTAGCGGGCACATGGACTATCTAGGTTAACGAACGGGCACTTGGACTATGCAGGTTACCTAGCGGGCACTTGGACTATGTAGGATCCCTATCGGACATTTGGACTACTTAGGTTACCTAGCGGACACTTGGACTATCTAGGTTAACTAGCGGGCACTTGGATGATGTAGGTTAACTAGAGGGCCCTTGGACTATCTAGGTCAACTAGCGGGTCCTTGGTCTATGTAGGTTAACTAGCGGGCACTTGGATGATCAATGTTAACCAGCGGGCACTTGGACTATCTAGGTTAGCTAACGGGCACTTGGACTAAGTACGTCCCCTAGTGGGCACTTGGACTATCTAGGTTAACTAACAGGCACTAGGACTATCTAGGTTAACTCGGGCACTTGGACTATGAATGTTCCCTAGCGGGCACTTGGACTATGTAGGTTAACTAACGGGTACTTGGACTATATAGGTTACCTAGCGGACCCATGGACTATGTAGGTTACCTAGCGGGCACGTGGACTATCTAGGTTAACGAACGTACACTTGGACTATGAAGGTAACCTAGCGGACAATTGGCAGTCTAGGTTACCATCAGGCACTTGGACTTTCTAGGTTAACTAACGGGGACTTGAACTCTGTAGGTTCCCTATCGGGCAATTGGAGAATGTAGGTTAACTAGCGGGCCCTTGGACCATCTAGGTTACCTAGCGGGCACTTGGACTATATAGGTTACCTAGCGGGCACTTGGACTATGTAGGTTACCTTGTGGGCACTTGGACTATCTAGGTTAACGAACGGGCACTTGGACTTCTAGGTTAACGAACGGGCACTAGGTCTATGTAGGTTGCTTACCGGGCACTTGGACTATCTAGGTTAGGTAATGGGCACTTGGACTATCTAGGTTACCTAGCGGGAACTTGGACAATGTAAGTTACCTAGCGGGCACATGGACTATCTTGGTTACCTAACGGGCACTTTGACTATCTAGGTTACATAGCGGGCAATTGGACTATGTAGGTTACCTAGCGGGCACTTGGACTATCTAGGTTACCTAGCGGTCACTTCGACAGTCTAGGTTACCTTGCGGGCACTTGGACTATCTAGGTTAACGAACGGGCACTTGGCCTATGTATGTTACCTAGCGGGCACTTGGACTATGTAGAATCCCTATCGGACATTTGGACTACTTAGGTTACCTAGCGGGCACTTGGACTATCTAGGTTAACTAGAGGGCACTTGGACTATCTAGGTCAACTAGCGGGCCCAGGTACTATGTAGGTTAACTAGCGAGCACTTGGACTATCTAGGTTAACTAGCGGACCTTGGACTACGTAGGTCAACCAGCGGGCGCTTGGACTATGTAGGTTAACTAGCGGGCACTTGGACGATCTAGGTTAACTAGAGGGCACTTGGATGATCAATGTTAACTAGCGGGCACTTGGACAATCTAGGTTAGCTAACGGGCACTTGGACTAAGTAAGTCCCCTAGTGGGCACATGGACTATCTAGATTAACTAACGGGCACTAGGACGATCTATGTTAACTAGCGGGCACTTGGACTATCTAGGTTACCTAGCTGGCACTTGGACTATGAATGTTCCCTAGCGGGCAATTGGATTATCTAGGTTACCTAGCGGGCACTTGGACTATGTAGGTCAACTAGCGGGCCCTTGGACTATCTAGGTTAGCTAACTGGCACTTGGACTATGTAGGTTAACTAGCGGACATTTGCACGATCTAGGTTAACTAGCGGGCTCTTGCACTATGTAGGTTAACTAGCAGGCCATTGACTATGTAGGTTAACTAGCGGGCACTTGGAATATGTAGATTAACTAGCGGACACTTGCACTATGTAGGTTACCTAGCAGGCACTTGGACTATCTAGGTCACTAGCGGGCACTTGGACTATCTAGTTTTGCTAGTGTGCACTTGGACTATATAGGTTACTTAGCGGGCACTGGGACTATGTAGGTTAACTAGCGTGCCCTTGGACTATCTAGGTTACCTAGCGGGCACTTGGTATGTAGGTTAACTAGCGGTCACTTCAACAGTATAGGTTACCTAGCGGGCACTTGGACTATCTAGGTTAACGAACGGGCACTTGGACTATGTAGGTTACCTAGCGGGCACTTGGACTATGTAGAATCCTTATCGGACATTTGGACTACTTAGGTTACCTAGCGGGCACTTGGACTATCTAGGTCAACTAGCGGGCCGAGGTACTATGTAGGTTAACTAGCGGGCACTTGGACTATCTAGGTTAACCAGCGGATCTTGGAACACGTAGGTCAACTAGCGGGTCCTTGGACTATGTAGGTTAACTAGCGGGCACTTGGATGATCTAGGTTAACTAGAGGGCACTTGGATGATCAATGTTAACTAGCGGGCACTTGGACCATCTAGGTTAGCGAACGGGCACTTGGACTAAGTACGTCCCCTAGTGGGCACATGGACTATCTAGAATAACTAACGGGCACTAGGACTATCTAGGTTAACTAGCGGGCACTTGGACTATCCAGGTTACCTAGCTAGCACTTGGAATATGAATGTTCCCTAGCGGGCAATTGGATTATCTAGGTTACCTAGCGGGCACTTGGACTATGTAGGTCAACTAGCGTGCTCTTGGACTATCTAGGTTAGCTAACTGGAACTTGGACTATGTAGGTTAACTAGCGGTCACTTGCACGATCTAGGTTAACTAGCGGGCTCTTGCACTATGTAGGTAAACTAGCGGGCCCATTGACTATGTAGGTTAACTAGCGGGCACTTGGACGATCTAGGTTAACTAGCGGACACTTGGATTATCTAGGTTACCTAGCGGGCACTTGGACTATGTGGGTTCCCTAGCGGGCATTTGGACTATATAGATAACCTAGCGGGAACTTAGACTCTGTAGGTTACCTAGCGGGCACTTGGACTATCTAGGTTACCTAGCGGGTTCTTGGAGTATGTAGGATACTTAGCGGGCTGTTGGACTATCTAGGTTACCAAGCGGGCACTTGGACTATCTAGGTTAACTAACGGGCACTTGGACTATGTAGGTTCCCTAGCGGGCCCTTGGACTATGTAAGTTCCCTAGTGGGCACTTGGACTATGTGGGTTCCCTTGCGGGCATTTGGACTATCTAGGTTACCTAACGGGCAGTTGGACTATATAAGTTCCCTAGCGGGCACTTGGACTATGTATGTTCCCTACGGACACTTGAACTATGTAAGTTAACTACCAGGCACTTGGACTATCTAGGTTACCTAGCGGGCACTTGGACTATATAGTTTACCTAGCGGGCACTTGGACTATATAGGTTACCTAGCGGGCACTTGGACTATCTAGGATAACGAACGGGCACTTGGACTTCTAGGATAACGAACGGGCACTTGGTCTATGTGGGTTGCTTACCGGGCACTTGGACTATCTAGGTTAGGTAATAGGCACTAGGACTATCTAGGTTACCTAGCGGGAACTTGGACAATGTAAGTTACCTAGCGGGCACATGGACTATATAGGTTACCTAACGGGCACTTTGACTATCTAGGTTACATAGCGGGCACTTGGACTATGTAGGTTACCTAGCGGGCACTTGCACTATCTAGGTTACCTAGCGGTCACTTCAACAGTATAGGTTACCTAGCGGGCACTTGGACTATCTAGGTTAACGAACGGGCACTTGGCCTATGTATGTTACCTAGCGGGCACTTGGACTATGTAGAATCCTTATCGGACATTTGGACTACTTAGGTTACCTAGCGGGCACTTGGACTATCTAGGTTACCTAGCGGGCTGTTTGACTATCTAGGTTACCTAGCGGGCACTTGGACTATGTAAGTTCCTTAACGGGCACTTGGACTATGTGGGTTCCCTAGCGGGCCCTTGGACTATGTAAGTTCCCTAACGGGCACTTGGACTATGTGGGTTCCCTAGCGGGCATTTGGACTATCTACGTTACCTAACGGGCACTTGGACTATATAGGTTCCCTAGCGGGCACTTGGACTATGTATGTTCCCTACGGACACTTGAACTATGTAAGTTAACTACCAGGCACTTGGACTATGTAGGTTAACTAGCGGGCCCTTGGACTATCTAGGTTACCTAGCGGGCTGTTTGACTATCTAAGTTACCTAGCGGGCACTTGGACTATCTAGGTTAACTAACGGGCACTTGGACTATGTAGGTTCCCTAGCGGGCCTTTGGACTATGTAAATTCCCTAGCGGGCACTTGGACTATGTGTGTTCCCTAGCGGGCATTTGGACTATCTAGGTTACCTAACGGGCACTTGGACTATGTAGGTTCCCAAGCGGGCACTTGGACTATGTATGTTCCCTATGGACACTTGAACTATGTAAGTTAACCACCAGGCACTTGGATTATGTAGGTTAACTAGCGGGCCCTTGGACTATCTAGGTTACCTAGAGGGCACTTGGACTACGTAGGTTAACTACAGGGCACTTGCACTATCTAGGTTACCTAGCGGGCACTGAGACTATGTACGTTCCCTAGCGGGCACTTGGACTATCTATGTTAACTAGCGGGCACTTGGACTATGTAGGTTAACTAGGGGACACTTGCACTATGTAGGTTACCTAGCGGGCACTTGGACTATCTTGGTTAACTAGCGTGCACTTGGACAATGTAGCTTCCTTAGCGGGCACTTGAACTATCTAGTTTACCTAGCAGGCACATGGACTATGTAGTTTACCTAGCGAGTACTTGGACTCTAGGTTACCTAGCGGGCCCTTGGACTATATAGGTTTCCTAGCTGGCACTTGGACTATCTAGGTTAACGAACAGACATTTGGACTATATAGGTAACCTAGCGGGCACTTGGACATTCTAAGTTACCTAGCGGGCACTTGGACTATCTAGGTTAACGAACGGGCACTTGGACTATGCAGGTTACCTAGCGGGCACTTGGACTACGTAGGATCCCTATTGGACATTTGGACTACTTAGGTTACCTAGCGGGCACTTGGACTATCTAGGTTAACTAGCGGGCACTTGGACTATCTAGGTCAACTAGCGGGTCCTTGGTCTATGTAGGTTAACTAGCGGGCACTTGAACGATCTAGGTTAACTAGAGGGCACTTGGACTATCTAGGTTAACTAGCGTGCACTTGGACTATCTAGGATAAATAGCGGGCACTTGGATGATCAATGTTAACCAGCGGGCACTTGGACTATCTAGGTTAGCTAACGGGCACTTGGACTAAGTACGTCCCCTAGTGGGCACTTGGACTATCTAGGTTAACTAACGGGCACTAGGACTATCTAGGTTGACTAGCAGGCGCTTGGACTATGAATGTTCCCTAGCGGGCACTTGGACTATGTAGGTCAACTAGCGGGCCCTTGGACTATCTAGGATAGCTAAGTGGCACTTGAACTATGTAGGTTAACTAGCGGACACTTGCATGATCTAGGTTAACTAGCGGGCTCTTGCATTATGTAGGTTAACTAGCGGGCACTTGGACGATATAGGTTAACTAGCGGGCACTTGGATTATCTGGGTTACCTAGTGGGCACTTGGATTATGTAGGTTCCCTAGCGGGCATTTGGACTATATAGATAAGCTAGCGGGCACTTAGACTCTGTAGGTTACTTAGCGGGCACTTGGACTATCTAGGTTACCTAGATGGTACTTGAACTTTCTACGTTACCTAGCGGGTTCTTGGAGTATGTAGGTTACCTAGTGGGATGTTGGACTATCTAGGTTACCAAGCGGGCACTTGGACTTTCTAGGTTAACTAACGGGCACTTGGACTATGTAGGTTCCCTATTGGGCACTTGGAGAATGTAGGTTAACTAGGGGTCACTAGGACTATGTAGGTTACCTAGCGGGCCCTTGGACTATCTAGGTTACCTAACGGGCATTTGGACTATGTAGGCTCCCTAGCGGGCATTTGGACTATATAGATTACCTAGGGGCACTTAGACTTTGTAGGTTACCTAGCGGGCACTTGGACTATCTAGGTTACCTAGCTGGCACTTGAACTATCTACGTTACCTAGCGGGTTCTTGGAATATGTAGGTTACCTAGCGGGCTGTTGGACTATCTAGGTTACCTAACGGGCACTTGGACTATGTAGGTTCCCTAGCGGGGTCCTTGGACTATGTAAGTTCCCTAGCGGGCACTTGGACTATGTGGGTTCCCTAGCGGGCATTTGGACTATGTAGGTTACCTAACGAGCAGTTGGACTATGTAGGTTCCCTAGCGGGCACTTGGATTATGTAGGTTCCCAAGCGGGCACTTGGACTATGTAGGTTAACTAGCGGGCATTTGGACTATGTAGGTTCCCTAGCGGGGTCTTTGGACTATGTAAGTTCCCTAGCGGGCACTTGGACTATGTAGGTTCCCTATCGGGCACGTGGACTAGATTGGTTCCCTAGCGTGCACTTGGTCTATCTAGGTTAACTAGCGGGCACATGGACTATCTAGGTTAACTAGCGAGCACTTGATCTATCTAGGTTAACTAGCGGGCATTTGGACTATTAGGGTCCCTAACGGGCATTTGGACTATATTGGTTACCTAGCGGGCACTTGGACTATGTAGGTTAACGAACGGGCACTTGGACTATGTAGGTAACCTAGTGGTCACTTGAACTGTCTAGGTTACCTAGCGGGCACTTGGACTATGTAGGTTAACTAGAGGGCTCTTGGACTATCTAGGTTAACTAGCGGGCCCATGGACGATGTAGGTTAACTAGCGGGCCCTTGGACGATATAGGTTAACCAGCGGACCCTTGGACTATGTAGGTTAACTAGCGGGCCCTTGGATTATGTAGGTTAACTAGCGTGTACTTGGACGATCTAGGTTAACTAGCGGGTACTTGGACTATGTAGGTTAACTAGCGGGCCCTTGGACTATGTAGATTCCCTAGCGGGCTCTAGGATTATGTATGTTCCAGAGCGGGCACTTGGACTATGTAGGTTCCAGAGCGGGCACTTGGACTATCTAGGTTCCCTAGCGGGCACTTGGACTATGTAGGTTAACTACCGGGCCTTGAACAGTGTAGATTAACTAGCGGCACTTGGACAATCTACGTTAACGAGCAGGCCCTAGGACTATGTAGATTCCCTAGCGGGCACTTGAACTGCATAGGTTCCCTAGGGGGCACTTGGACTCTGTATGTTCCCTACAGACACTTGAACTATGTAAGTTAACTACTGGGCACTTGGACTATGTAGGTTAACTAGCGGGCCCTTGGACTATCTAGGTTACCTAGCGGGCACTTGGACTATGTAGGTTAATTACCGGGCACATGCACTATCTAAGTTACCTAGCGGGCACTTGGACTATGTACGTTCCCTAGCGGGCACATGGACTATCTATGTTAACTAGCGGGCACTTGGACTATGTAGGTTAACTAGGGGACACTTGGACTATGTAGGTTACCTAGCAGCACTTGGACAATCTAGGTTAACTAGCGGGCACTTGGACTATGTAGGTAACCTAGCGGACACTTGGACAATCTAGGTTACCTAGCGGGCAATTGGACTATCTAGGTTAACGAACGGGCACTTGGACTATCTAGGTTACCTAGCGGGCACTTGGACTATGTAAGTTACCTAGCGGGCACTTGGACTATCTAGTTTACCTAGCGGGTTCTTGGAGTATGTAGGTTACCTAGTGGGATGTTGGACTATCTAGGTTAACAAGCGGGCACTTGGACTTTCGAGGTTAATTAACGGGCACTTGGACTATGTAGGCTCCCTAGCGGGCATTTGGACTATATAGATTACCTAGGGGCACTTAGACTTTGTAGGTTACCTAGCGGGCACTTGGACTATCTAGGTTACCTAGCTGGCACTTCAACTATCTACGTTACCTAGCGGGTTCTTGGAATATGTAGGTTACCTAGCGGGCTGTTGGATTATCTAGGTTACCTAACGGGCACTTGAACTATGTAGGTTCCCTAGCGGGGTCCTTGGACTATGTAAGTTCCCTAGCGGGCACTTGGACTATGTGGGTTCCCTAGCGGGCATTTGGACTATGTAGGTTACCTAACGGGCACTTGAACTATGTAGGTTCCCTAGCGGGGTCCTTGGACTATGTAAGTTCCCTAGCGGGCACTTGGACTATGTGGGTTCCCTAGCGGGCATTTGGACTATGTAGGTTACCTAACGGGCACTTGGACTATGTAGGTTCTCTAGCGGGCACTTGGATTATGTAGGTTCCCAAGCGGGCACTTGGACTATGTAGGTTAACTAGCGGGCATTTGGACTATGTAGGTTACCTAGCGGGCACTTGGACTCTGTAGGTTCCCTTTCGGGCACTTGGTGGATGTAGGTTAACTCGGGGGCACTAGGACAATGTAGGTTACCTACTGGGCCCTTGGACTATCTAGGTTACCTAGGGGGAACCTGGACTATGTAGGTTAACTAGTGGGCACTTGGACTATGTAGGTTACCTAGCAGGCACTTGGATTATGTAGGTTAACTAGTGGGCACTTGGACTATCTAGGTTACCTAGCGGACACTTGGACTATGTACGTGCCCTAGCGGGCACTTGGACTATCTACGTTACCTAGCGGGCAATTGGACTATGTACGATACCTAGCGGGCACTTGGACTATCTATGTTAACTAGCGGGCACTTGGACTATGTTGGTTCCCTATCGGGCACGTGGACTAGATTGGTTCCCTAGCGGGCACTTGGTCTATCTAGGTTAACTAGCAGGCGCTTGGACTATCTAGGTTAACTAGCGAGCACTTGATCTATCTAGGTTACCTAGCGGGCATTTGGATTATGTAGGCTCCCTAGCGGGCATTTGGACTATATAGATTACCTAGGGGCACTTAGACTTTGTAGGTTACCTAGCGGGCACTTGGACTATCTAGGTTACCTAGCTGGCACTTCAACTATCTACGTTACCTAGCGGGTTCTTGGAATATGTAGGTTACCTAGCGGGCTGTTGGATTATCTAGGTTACCTAACGGGCACTTGAACTATGTAGGTTCCCTAGCGGGGTCCTTGGACTATGTAAGTTCCCTAGCGGGCACTTGGACTATGTGGGTTCCCTAGCGGGCATTTGGACTATGTAGGTTACCTAACGGGCACTTGAACTATGTAGGTTCCCTAGCGGGGTCCTTGGACTATGTAAGTTCCCTAGCGGGCACTTGGACTATGTGGGTTCCCTAGCGGGCATTTGGACTATGTAGGTTACCTAACGGGCACTTGGACTATGTAGGTTCTCTAGCGGGCACTTGGATTATGTAGGTTCCCAAGCGGGCACTTGGACTATGTAGGTTAACTAGCGGGCATTTGGACTATGTAGGTTACCTAGCGGGCACTTGGACTCTGTAGGTTCCCTATCGGGCACTTGGTGGATGTAGGTTAACTCGGGGGCACTAGGACAATGTAGGTTACCTACTGGGCCCTTGGACTATCTAGGTTACCTAGGGGGAACCTGGACTATGTAGGTTAACTAGTGGGCACTTGGACTATGTAGGTTACCTAGCAGGCACTTGGATTATGTAGGTTAACTAGTGGGCACTTGGACTATCTAGGTTACCTAGCGGACACTTGGACTATGTACGTGCCCTAGCGGGAACTTGGACTATCTACGTTACCTAGCGGGCAATTGGACTATGTACGATACCTAGCGGGCACTTGGACTATCTATGTTAACTAGCGGGCACTTGGACTATGTAGGTTCCCTATCGGGCACGTGGACTAGATTGGTTCCCTAGCGGGCACTTGGTCTATCTAGGTTAACTAGCAGGCGCTTGGACTATCTAGGTTAACTAGCGAGCACTTGATCTATCTAGGTTAACTAGCGGGCATTTGGACTATATTGGTTACCTAGCGGGCACTTGGACTATGTAGGATAACTAGCGGGCTCTTGGACTATCTAGGTTAACTAGCGGGACCTTGGACGATTTAGGTTAACTAGCGGGCCCTTGGACGATATAGGTTAACTAGCGGGCCCATGGACTATGTAGGTTAACTAGCGGGCCCTTGGACTATGTAGGTTAACTAGCGTGCACTTGGACGATCTAGGTTAACTAGCGGGTACTTGGACTATGTAGGTTAACTAGCGGGCCCTTGGACTATGTAGATTAACTAGCGGCACTTGGACTATCTACGTTAACTAGCGGGCCCTTGGACTATGTAGACTCCCTAGCGGGCTTTTGGACTATGTATGTTCCAGAGCGGGCACTTGGACTATGTAGCTTCCAGAGCGGGCACTTGGACTATCTAGGTTCCCTAGCGGGCACTTGGACTATGTAGGTTAACTAGCGGGCCCTTGAACAGTGTAGATTAACTAGCGGCACTTGGACTATCTACGTTAACTAGCAGGCCCTAGGACTATGTAGATTCCCTAGCGGGCACTTGAACTACATAGGTTACCTAGGGGGCACTTGGACTCTGTATGTTCCCTAAAGACACTTGAACTATGTAAGTTAACTACCGGGCACTTGGACTTTGTAGGTTAACTAGCGGGCCCTTGGACTATCTAGGTTACCTAGCGGGCACTTGGACTATGAAGGTTAACTACCGGGCACATGCACTATCTAGGTTACCTAGCGGGCACTTGGACAATGTACGTTCCCTTGCGGGCACTTGGACTATCTATGTTAACTAGCGGGCACTTGGACTATGTAGGTTAACTAGGGGACACTTGGACTACGTAGGTTACCTAGCGGCACTTGGACTATCTAGGTTAACTAGCGGGCACTTGGACTATGTAGGTAACCTAGCGGACACTTGGACAATATAGGTTACCTAGCAGGCAATTGGACTATCTAGGTTAACGAACGGGCACTGGGACTATCTAGGTTACAAAGCGGGCACTTGGACTATGTAAGTTACCTAGCGGGCCCTTGGACTATCTAGGTTACCTAGCGGGCACTTGGACTATGTAGGTTAACTAGCGGGCACTTGGACTATCTAGGTTACCGAACGGGCATTTGGACTATGTAGGTAACCTAGTGGGAACTTGTACAGTCTAGGTTACCTAGCGTGTTCTGGGACTTCTAGGTTAACGAACGGGCACTTGGACTATGTATGTTGCATAGCGGGCAATTGGACTATCTTGATTAGGTAACGGGCAATTGGACTATCTAGGGTTCTTAGCGGGCACTTGGACGATCTAGGTTAACTAGAGGGCACATGGACTATCTAGGTTAACTAGCGTGCACTTGGACTATGTAGTTTACCTAGCGGGCTCTTGGACTATCTAGGTTACCTAACGGACACTTGGACCATCTAGGTTTCTTAGCGGGCACTTGGACTATGTAGGTTATCTAACGGGCACTTGGACTATATAGGTTACCTAGCGGATCCTTGGACTATGTAGGTTACCTAGCGGGCACTTGGACTATCTAGGTTACCTAAAGGGCATTTGGAGTATGTAGGCTCCCTAGCGGGCATTTGGACTATATAGATTACCTAGGGGCACTTAGACTTTGTAGGTTACCTAGCGGGCACTTGGACTATCTAGGTTACCTAGCTGTCACTTCAACTATCTACGTTACCTAGCGGGTTCTTGGAATATGTAGGTTACCTAGCAGGCTGTTGAACTATCTAGGTTACCTAACGGGCACTTGGACTATGTAGGTTCCCTAGCGGGGTCCTTGGACCATGTAAGTTCCCTAGCGGGCATTTGGACTATGTGGGTTCCCTAGCGGGCATTTGGACTATGTAGGTTACCTAATGAGCACTTGGACTATGTAGGTTCTCTAGCGGGCACTTGGATTATGTAGGTTCCGAAGCGGGCACTTGGACTATGTAGGTTAACTAGCGGGCATTTGGACTATGCAGGTTACCTAGCGGGCACTTGGACTATTTAGGTTCCCTATCGGACACTTGGAGGAAATAGGTTAACTCGGGGGCACTAGGACAATGTAGATTACCTCCTGGGCCCTTGGACTATGTAGGTTACCTAGGGGGAACCTGGACTATGTAGGTTAACTAGTGGGCACTTGGACTATCTAGGTTACCTAGCAGGCCCTTGGATTATGTAGGTTAACTAGTGGGCACTTGGACTATCTAGGTTACCTAGCGGGCACTTGGACTATGTACGTTCCCTAGCGGGCACTTGGACTATCTACGTTTCCTAGCGGGCACTTGGACTATGTACGTTACCTAGCGGGCACTTAGACTATCTATGTTAACTAGCGGGCACTTGGACTATGTAGGTTCCCTATCGGGCATGTGGACTAGATTGGTTCCCTAGCGGGCACTTGGTCTATCTAGGTTAACTAGCGGGCACTTGGACTATCTAGGTTAACTAGCGAGCACTTGATCTATCTAGGTTAACTAGCGGGCATTTGGACTATTAGGGTCCCTAACGGGCATTTGGACTATATTGGTTACCTAGTGGGCACTTGGACTATGTAGGTTAACGAACGGGCACTTGGACTATGTAGGTAACCTAGTGGTCACTTGAACTGTCTAGGTTACCTAGAGGGCACTTGGACTATGTAGGTTAACTAGCGGGCTCTTGGACTATCTAGGTTAACTAGCGGGCCCTTGGACTATGTAGGTTAACTAGCGGGCCCTTTGACGATATAGGTTAACTAGCGGGTACTTGGATTATGTAGTTTAATTAGCGGGCCCTTGGACTATGTAGATTAACTAGCGGCACTTGGACTATCTACGTTAACTAGCAGGCCCTTGGGCTATGTAGATTCCCTAGCGGGCTCTTGGACTATGTATGTTCCAGAGCGGGCACTTGGACTATGTAGGTTCCAGAGCGGACACTTGGACTATCTAGGTTCCCTAGCGGGCACTTGGACTATGTAGGTTAACTAGCGGGCCCTTGAACAGTGTAGATTAACTAGCGGCACTTGGACAATCTACGTTAACTAGCAGGCCCTAGGACTATGTAGATTCCCTAGCGGGCACTTGAACTACATAGGTTCCCTAGGGGGCACTTGGACTCTGTATGTTCCCTACAGACACTTGAACTATGTAAGTTAACTACCGGGCACTTGGACTATGTAGGTTAACTAGCGGGCCCTTGGACTATCTAGGTTACCTAGCGGGCACTTGGACTATGTAGGTTAACTACCGGGCACATGCACTATCTAGGTTACCTAGCGGGCACTTTGAGTCTGTACGTTCCCTAGCGGGCACTTGGACTATCTATGTTAACTAGCGGGCACTTGGACTATGTAGGTTAACTAGGGGACACTTAGACTATGTAGGTTACCTAACAGCACTTGGACAATCTAGGTTAACTAGCGGGCACTTGGACTATGTAGGTAACCTAGCGGACACTTGGACAATCTAGGTTACCTAGCGGGCAATTGGACTATCTAGGTTAACGAACGGGCACTTGGACTATATAGGTTACCTAGCGGGCACTTGGACTATGTAAGTTACCTAGCGGGCCCTTGGACTATCTAGGTTACCTAGCGGGTTCTTGGAGTATGTAGGTTACCTAGTGGGATGTTGGACTATCTAGGTTACCAATCGGGCACTTGGACTTTCTAGGTTAATTAACGGGCACTTGGACTATGTAGGTTCCCTATCAGGCACTTGGAGAATGTAGGTTAACTAGGGGGCACTAGGACTATGTAGGTTACCTAGCGGGCCCTTGGACTATCTAGGTTACCTAACGGGCATTTGGACTATATAGATTACCTAGGGGCACTTAGACTTTGTAGGTTACCTAGCGGGCACTTGGACTATCTAGGTTACCTAGCTGGCACTTGAACTATCTACGTTACCTAGCGGGTTCTTGGAATATGTAGGTTACCTTGCGGGCTGTTGGATTATCTAGGTTACCTAACGGGCACTTGGACTATGTAGGTTCCCTACCGGGTTCCTTGGACTATGTAAGTTCCCTAGCGGGCACTTGGACTATGTGGGTTCCCTAGCGGGCATTTGGACTATGTAGGTTACCTAACGGGCACTTGGACTATGTAGGTTCCCTAGCGGGCACTTGGATTATGTAGGTTCCCAAGCGGGCACTTGGACTATGTAGGTTAACTAGCGGGCATTTGGACTATGTAGGTAACCTAACGGGCACTTGGACTATGTAGGTTCCCTATCGGGCACTTGGAGGATGTAGGTTAACTCGGGGGCACTAGGACAATGTAGGTTACCTACTGGGCCCTTGGACTATCTAGGTTACCTAGGGGGAACCTGGACTATGTAGGTTAACTAGTGGGCACTTGGACTATGTAGGTTACCTAGCAGGCACTTGGATTATGTAGGTAAACTAGTGGGCACTTGGACTATCTAGGTTACCTAGTGGGCACTTGGACTATGTAGGTTCCCTAGCGGGCACCTGGACTATCTACGTTACCTAGCGGGCACTTGGACTATGTACGTTACCTAGCGGGCACTTGGACTATCTATGTTAACTAGCGGGCACTTGGACTATCTAGGTTAACTAGCGAGCACTTGATCTATCTAGGTTAACTAGCGGGCATTTGGACTATATTGGTGACCTAGCGGGCACTTGGACTATGTAGGTTAACGAACGGGCACTTGGACTATGTAGGTAACCTAGTGGTCACTTGAACTGTCTAGGTTACCTAGCAGGCACTTGGACTATGTAGGTTAACTAGCGGGCTCTTGGACGATTTAGGTTAACTAGCGGGCCCTTGGACGATATAGGTTAACTAGCGGGCCCTTGGACTATGTAGGTTAACTAGCGTGCACTTGGACGATCTAGGTTAACTAGCGGGTACTTGGACTATGTAGATTAACTAGCGGCACTTGGACTATCTACGTTAACTAGCGGGCCCTTGGACTATGTAGATTCCCTAGCGGGCTCTTGGACTATGTATGTTCCAGAGCGGGCACTTGGACTATGTAGCTTCCAGAGCGGGCACTTGGACTATCTAGGTTCCCTAGCGGGCAATTGGACTTGTAGGTTAACTAGCGGGCCCTTGAACAGTGTAGATTAACTAGCGGCACTTGGACTATCTACGTTAACTTGCAGGCCCTTGGACTATGTAGATTCCCTAGCGGGCACTTGAACTACATAGGTTACCTAGGGGGCACTTGGACTCTGTATGTTCCCTACAAACACTTGAACTATTTAAGTTAACTACCGGGCACTTGGACTTTGTAGGTTAACTACCTGGCACATGCACTATCTACGTTCCCTAGCGGGCACTTGGACTATCTATGTTAACTAGCGGGCACTTGGACTATGTAGGTTAACTAGGGGACACTTGGACTATGTAGGTTTCCTAACGGCACTTGGACTATCTAGTTTAACAAGCGGGCACTTGGACTATGTAGGTAACCTAGCGGACACTTAGACAATCTAGGTTACCTAGCGGGAACTTGGACTATGCACGTTAACGAAAGGGCACTTGGACTATGTAGGTAACCTAGTGGTCACTTGAATTGTCTAGGTTACCTAGCGGGCACTTGGACTATGTAGGTTAACTAGCGGGCACTTGGACTATCTAGGTTACCGAACGGGCATTTGGTCTATGTAGGTAACCTAGTGGGAACTTGGACAGTCTAGGTTACCTAGCGGGTTCTGGGACTTCTAGGTTAACGAACGGGCACTTGGACTATGTATGTTGCATAGAGGGCAATTGGACTATCTAGGTTAGGTAACGGGCACTTTGACTATCTAGGTTACCTGGCGGGAACTTGGACTATGTAGTTTACCTAGCGGGCTCTTGGACTATCTAGGTTACCTAACGGACACTTGGACCATCTAGGTTTCTTAGCGGGCACTTGGACTATGTAGGTTATCTAACGGGCACTTGGACTATATAGGTTACCTAGCGGATCCTTGGACTATGTAGGTTACCTAGCGGGCACTTGGACTATCTAGGTTAACGAACGTGCACTTGGACTATGTAGGTAACCTAGCGGACAATTGGACAGTCTAGGTTACCATCGGGCACTTGGATTATCTAGGTTAACGAAAGGGCACTTGGACTATGTAGGTTACCTAGCGGGCACTTGGATTTTCTAGGTTAGCTAAAAGGAACTTGGAATATCTAGGTTACCTAGCGGGCACGTAGACTTTGTAGGTTACCTTGGGGGCACTTGTACTATCTAGGTTACCTAACGGGAACTTGGACTATGTAGGTTACCTAGTGGACACTTGGATGATCTAGATTAACTAGCGGGCACTTGGAATATCTAGGTTAACTAGCTGGCCCTTGGATTATGTAGGTTAACTAGGGGGAACTTGGACTATCTAGGTTAACTAGCGGGTTCTTGGACTATGTAGGTTAACTAGCGGGCACTTGCACAATGCAGGTTCCCTAGCGGGCATTTTGACTCTATAGGTTCACTAGCGGGCACTTGGACTATATAGGTTCCCTACGGGCACTTGGACTATCTAGGTTCCCTAACAGGCACTTGGAATATATAGGTTCCCTATCGGGCACTTGGACTATGTGGGTTAACTAGAGGACACTTGCACGATCTAGGTTGACTAGCGGGACCTTGCACTATGTAGGTTAACTAGCGGGCCCATGGATTATGTAGGTTTACTAGCAGGCACTTGGACTATCTAGGTTAACTAGCTGGCACTTGGACTATGTAGTTTCCCTAGCGGGCATTTGGACTATTTAGGTTACCAAGCGGGAACTTGGACTATGTAGGTTACCTAGCAGGCACTTGGACTATCTAGGTTAACTAACGGGCACTTGGAATATGTAGGTTGCCTAGCGGGCACTTGGACTATGTAGGTTCCCTAGCGGGCACTTGGATTATGTAGGTTCCGTATCGGGAACTTGGATTATGTAGGTTCCCTATTGGGCACTTGGACTATGTAGGTAACCTAGCGGGGACTTGGACTGTCTAGGTTATCTAGCAGGCACCTTGACTATCTAGGTTAACGAATGGGCACTTGGACTATGTAGGTTACCTAGCGGGCATTTTGACTATGTAGGATCCCTATTGGACATTTGTACTACTTAGGATAACTAGCGGGCACTTTGACTATCTAGGTTAACTAGCGGGCACTTGGACTATCTAGGTCAACTAGCGGGCCCTTGTATTATGTAGGTTAACTAGCGGGCACTTGGACTATCTAGATTAACTAGCGGACCTTGGACAATGTAGGTTACCTAGCGTGCCCTTGGACTATGTAGGTTAACTAGCGCGCACTTGGACTATCTAGGTTTCCTAGCAAGCACTTGGAGTATGTACATACCATAGCGTGCACTTGGACTATCTAGGTTAACTAACGGGCACTAGGACAGTCTAGGTTAACTAGCAGGCACTTGGATTATGAAGGATCCCTAGCGGGCACTTGGACAATCTAGGTTAACTAGCGGGCACTTGGACTATCTAGGTTACCTAGAGGGGACTTGGACTATGTACATTCCCTAGCGGGCACTTGGGCTATCTACGTTACCTAGCAGGCACTTGGACTATGTAGGTTAATGAACGGGCACTTGGACTATGTAGGTAACCTAATGGTCGCTTGGACTGTCTAGGTTACCTAGCGGGGACTTGGACTATGTAGGTTAACTAACGGGCCCTGGGACTATGTAGGTTAACTAGCGGGCACTTGGACTATCTAAGTTAATTAGCTGACCTTGGCCTATGTAGGTTAACTAGCGGGCACTTGGACTATCTAGGTTAACTAGCTCACCTTGGACTATGTAGGTTAACTAGCGGGCATTTGGACTATCTAGGTTAACTAGTGGGCACTTGCAAAATGCAGGTTCCCTAGGGGGCACTTTGACTATGTAGGTTCGCTAGCGGGCACTTGGACTATCAAGGTTAACTAGAGGGACTTGGACTATGTAGGTTAACTAGCGGGCACTTGGATTATCTAGGTTAACTAGCGGGCACATGGACTATCTAGGTTAACTAGAGGGCACTTGGGCTATCTAGATTAACTAGCGGGCACTTGGACTATGTAGTTTCCCTAGCGGGCATTTGGATTACTTAGTTTTCCCAGTGGGCACTTGGACTATGTAGGTTAACTAGAAGGCACTTGGACTATCAAGGTTACCTAGCGGGCCCTTGGACTATGTAGGTTAACAGCGGGCACTTGGACTATCTAGGTTAACGAACGTGCACTTGGACTATGTAGGTAACCTAGCGGGCACTTGGACTGTCTAGGTTACCTAGCGGGCACTTGGCCTATCTAGGTTAACGAACGGGTACTTGGACTATGTACGTTAACTAGCGGACACTTCGACTATCTAGGTTAGCTAACGGGCACTTGGACTATGTAGGTTCCCTAGCGGGCACTTGGACTATGTAGGTTCCCAATCGGGTACTTGGACTGTCTAGGTTAACTAGCGGGCAATTGGATTGTCTAGGTTACCTAGTGGGCATTTGGACTATGTACGTTCCCAAGCGTTCACTTGGGCTATCTACTTTACCTAGCGGGCACTTGGACTATGTAGGTTAACGAACGGGCACTTTGACTATGTAGTTTCCCTAGCGGGCATTTGGACTATTTATGTTACCATCAGGAACTTGGACTATGTAGGTTACCTAGCGGGCACTTGGACTATGTACGTCCCCTAGTGGGCACTTGGACTATCTAGGTTTACTAACGGGCACTTGGACTATGTAGGCTGCCTAGCGGGCACTTGGACTATGTAGGTTCCCTAGCGGGCACTTGGATTATGTAGGTTCCCTATCGGGCACTTGTATTATGTAGGTTCCCTATCAGGCACTTGGACTATGTAGGTTAACTAGCGGGCACTTGGATTGTCTAGGCAACCTAGCGGGCACTTGGACTATCTAGGTTAATGAACAGGCACTTGGAATATGTAGGTAACCTAGCGGGCACTTGGACTGTCTAGGTTACCTAGAGGGCACTTTGACTATCTAGGTTAACGAAAAGGCACTTGGAATATGTAGGTAACCTAGCGGGCACTTGGACTGTCTAGGTTACCTAGCGGGCACTTTGACTGTCTAGGTTAACGAAAGGGCACTTGGTCTATGTAGGTTACCTAGCGGGCACTTGGATTATCTACGTTAGCCAACAGGAACTTGGAATATCTAGGTTACCTAGCGGGCACTTGGACTATGTAGGCTACCTTGCGGGCACTTGTACTATCTAGGTTACCTAACGGGAACTTGGACTATGTAGGTTAACTAGCGGACACTTGGACGATCTAGGTTAACTAGCGGGCACTTGGAATATCTAGGTTAACTAGCGGGCCCTTGGACTATGTAGGTTAACTAGCAGGTTCTTGGACTATGTAGGTTAACTAGTGGCACTTGGACTATCTAGGTTAACTAGCTGACCTTGGACTATGTAGGTTAACTAGCGGGCACTTGGACTATCTAGGTTAACTAGCGGGCACTTGCACAATGCAGGTTCCCTAGCGGGCACTTTGAGTATGTAGGTTCCCTATGGGCTCTTGGACTATCTAGGTTCCATAAAGGGCACTTGGAATATATAGGTTCCCTATCGGGCTCTTGGACTATGTAGGTTCCTCAGCGGGCACTTGGACTATGTAGGTTCCCTATCGGGCATTGGACTATGTAGGTTAACTAGCAGGACCTTGGACTATCTAGGTTACCTAGCAGGCACTTGGACTATGTAGGTTAACTAGCGGGCACTTGGAAAATCTAGGTTACTTAGCGGGCACTTGAAGTATGTACATACCCTAGCGGGCACTTGGATTATCTAGGTTACCTAGCGGGCACTTGGACTATGTACGTACCCTAGCGGGCATTTTGACTATCTAGGTTGACTAGAGGGCCCTTGGACTATGTAGGTTAACTAGCTGGCACTTGGATTAGCTAGGTTAACTAGCGGGCACATGGACTATCTAGATTAACTAGCGGGGCCTTGGACTAACTAGGTTAAGTAGCGGGCACTTGGACTATCTAGGTTAACTAGCGGGAACTTGGACCATCTAGATTAACTAGCGGGCCCTTGGACTATCTAGGTTTACTAGCGGGCACTTGGATTATCTAGGTTAACTAGCGGGCACATGGACTATGTAGTTTCCCTAGCGGGCATTTGGATTTCTTAGGTTACCTAGTGGGCACTTGGACTATGTAGGTTACCTTGCGGGCACTTGGACTATGTAGGTTAACTAGAAGGCACTTGGAATATCAAGGTTACCTAGCGGGCTCTTGGACTATGTAGGTTACCACGGGCACTTGGACTATCTAGGTTAACGAACGTGCACTTGGACTATGTAGGTAATCTAGCGGGCACTTGGACTGCCTAGGTTACCTAGCGGGCACTTGGCCTATCTAGGTTAACGATCGGGCACTTGGACTATGTAGGTTAACTAGCGGACACTTCGATTATCTAGGTTAGCTAAAGGGCAATTGGACTATCTAGGTTACCTAGCGGGCACTTGGACTATGTAGGTTCCCTAGCGGGCAATTGGACAATTTAGGTTACCTAGCAGGCACTTTGACTATCTAGGTTACCTAGCGGGCACTTGGACTATGTAGGTTGCCTAGCGAGCACTTGGACTATGTAGGTTCCCTAGCGGGCACTTGGACTATGTAGGTTCCCTATCGGGTACTTGGACTGTCTAGGTTAACTAGCTGGCAATTGGACTGTCTAGGCTAACTAGTGGGCACTTGGACTATGTAGTTTACCTAGCAGGCACTTGAACTATGTAGGTTATCTAGCGGGCACTTGGACTATCTAGGTTACCTAGAGGGCACTTGAAACATGTACGTTCTCTAGTGGGCACTTGGGCTATCTACGTTACCTAGCGGGCACTTGGACTATGTAGGTTAACGAACGGGCACTTGGACTATGTAGGTAACCTAATGGTCACTTGGACTGTCTAGGTTACCTAACGGGGACTTGGACTATGTAGGTTAACTAGCGGGAACTTGGACTATGTAGGATCCTTATGGGACATTTGTACTACTTAGGTTAACTAGCGGGCACTTTGACTACCTAGGTTAACTAGCGGGCACTTGGACTATCTAGGTCAACTAGCGGGCCCTTGTACTATGTAGGTTAAATAGCGGGCCCATGGACTATCTAGGTTAACGAACGGACCTTGGACTATGTAGGTTAACTAGCGGGAACTTGGACTATTTAGGTTAACTAACGGGCACTAGGTCTATCTAGGTTAACTAGCGGGCACTTGTACTATCTAGGTTACCTAGCAGGCAATTGGATTATGAAGGATGCCTAGCGGGCACCTGGACTATCTAGGTTACCTAGCAGGCACGTGGACTATGTAGGTTGACTAGCGGACACTTGCACGATCTAGGTTAACTAGAGGGCCCATGGATTATGTAGGTTTACTAGCAGGCACTTGGACTATCTAGGTTAACTAGCAGGCACTTGGACTATGTAGTTTCCCTAGTGGGCATTTGGACTATTTAGGTTACCATCGGGGAACTTGGACTATGTACGTTACCTAGCGGGCACTTGGACTATGTACGTCCCCTAGTGGGCACTTGGACTATCTAGGTAAACTAACGGGCACTTGGACTATGTAGGATGCCTAGCGGGCACTTGGACTATGTAGATTCCCTAGCGGGCACTTGGATTATGTATATTCCCTATCGGGCACTTGGATTATGTAGGTTCCCTATCGGGCACTTGGACTATGTAGGTTAACTAGCTGGCACTTGGACTGTCTAGGTAACCTAGCGGGCATTTGGACTATCTAGGTTAACGAACGGGCACTTGGACTATGTAGGTAACCTAGCGGGCACTTGGACTGTCTAGGTTACCTAGCGGGCACTTTGACTATCTAGGTTAACTAGCGGGCCCTTGGACTATGTAGGTTAACTAGCGGGAACTTGGACTATCTAGGTTAACTAGCTGACCTTGGACTATGTAGGTTAACTAGCGGGCACTTGGACTATCTAGGTTAACTAGCGGGCACTTGCACAATGCAGGTTCCCTAGCGGACACTTTGACTATGTAGGTTCCCTAGCGGGCACTTGGAATATATAGGTTCCCTGTGGGCATTTGGAATATCTAGGTTCCCTAACGGGCACTTGGAATATGTAGGTTCATTATCGGGCATTTGGACTATGTAGGTTCCTCGGCGGTCATTTGGACTGTGTAGGTTCCCTATTGGGCATTGGACTATGTAGGTTAACTAGCAGGACCTTGGACTATCTAGGTTACCTAGCGGGCACTTGGACTATCTAGGTTACCTAGCGGGCACTTGGACTATGTACGTACCCTAGCGGGCACTTGAACTATCTAGGTTAACTAGAGTGCCCTTGGAATATGTAGGTTAACTAGCGGGCACTTGGATTATCTAGGTTAACTAGCGGGCACTTGGACGATCTAGGTTAAATAGCGGGCACTTGGACTATCTAGGTTAACTAGCGGGCACTTGGACTATCTAGATTAACTAGCGGGCCCTTGGACTATCTAGGTTAACTAGCGGGCACTTGGACTATCTAGGTTAACTAGAGTGCCCTTGGACTATGTAGGTTAACTAGCGGGCACTTGGATTATCTAGGTTTACTAGCGGGCACTTGAACTATCTAGGTTAACTAGCGGGCACTTGGACTATGTAGTTTCCCTAGCAGGCATTTGGATTACTTAGGTTACCTTGTGGGCACTTGGACTATATAGGTTACCTAGCAGGCACTTGGACTATGTAGGTTCCCTAGCGGGCACTTGGACAATTTAGTTTACCTAGCAGGCACTTTGACTATCTAGGTTACCTAGCGGGCACTTGGACTATGTAGGTTGCCTAGCGAGCACTTGGACTATGTAGGTTCCCTAGCGGGCACTTGGACTATGTAGGTTCCCTATCGGGTACTTGGACTGTCTAGGTTAACTAGCTGGCAATTGGACTGTCTAGGCTAACTAGTGGGCACTTGGACTATGTAGTTTACCTAGCAGGCACTTGAACTATGTAGGTTATCTAGCGGGCACTTGGACTATCTAGGTTACCTAGAGGGCACTTGAAACATGTACGTTCTCTAGTGGGCACTTGGGCTATCTACGTTACCTAGCGGGCACTTGGACTATGTAGGTTAACGAACGGGCACTTGGACTATGTAGGTAACCTAATGGTCACTTGGACTGTCTAGGTTACCTAACGGGGACTTGGACTATGTAGGTTAACTAGCGGGAACTTGGACTATGTAGGATCCTTATGGGACATTTGTACTACTTAGGTTAACTAGCGGGCACTTTGACTACCTAGGTTAACTAGCGGGCACTTGGACTATCTAGGTCAACTAGCGGGCCCTTGTACTATGTAGGTTAAATAGCGGGCCCATGGACTATCTAGGTTAACGAACGGACCTTGGACTATGTAGGTTAACTAGCGGGAACTTGGACTATTTAGGTTAACTAACGGGCACTAGGTCTATCTAGGTTAACTAGCGGGCACTTGTACTATCTAGGTTACCTAGCAGGCAATTGGATTATGAAGGATGCCTAGCGGGCACCTGGACTATCTAGGTTACCTAGCAGGCACGTGGACTATGTAGGTTGACTAGCGGACACTTGCACGATCTAGGTTAACTAGAGGGCCCATGGATTATGTAGGTTTACTAGCAGGCACTTGGACTATCTAGGTTAACTAGCAGGCACTTGGACTATGTAGTTTCCCTAGTGGGCATTTGGACTATTTAGGTTACCATCGGGGAACTTGGACTATGTACGTTACCTAGCGGGCACTTGGACTATGTACGTCCCCTAGTGGGCACTTGGACTATCTAGGTAAACTAACGGGCACTTGGACTATGTAGGATGCCTAGCGGGCACTTGGACTATGTAGATTCCCTAGCGGGCACTTGGATTATGTATGTTCCCTATCGGGCACTTGGATTATGTAGGTTCCCTATCGGGCACTTGGACTATGTAGGTTAACTAGCTGGCACTTGGACTGTCTAGGTAACCTAGCGGGCACTTGGACTATCTAGGTTAACGAACGGGCACTTGGACTATGTAGGTAACCTAGCGGGCACTTGGACTGTCTAGGTTACCTAGCGGGCACTTTGACTATCTAGGTTAACTAGCGGGCCCTTGGACTATGTAGGTTAACTAGCGGGAACTTGGACTATCTAGGTTAACTAGCTGACCTTGGACTATGTAGGTTAACTAGCGGGCACTTGGACTATCTAGGTTAACTAGCGGGCACTTGCACAATGCAGGTTCCCTAGCGGACACTTTGACTATGTAGGTTCCCTAGCGGGCACTTGGAATATATAGGTTCCCTGTGGGCATTTGGAATATCTAGGTTCCCTAACGGGCACTTGGAATATGTAGGTTCATTATCGGGCATTTGGACTATGTAGGTTCCTCGGCGGTCATTTGGACTGTGTAGGTTCCCTATTGGGCATTGGACTATGTAGGTTAACTAGCAGGACCTTGGACTATCTAGGTTACCTAGCGGGCACTTGGACTATCTAGGTTACCTAGCGGGCACTTGGACTATGTACGTACCCTAGCGGGCACTTGAACTATCTAGGTTAACTAGAGTGCCCTTGGAATATGTAGGTTAACTAGCGGGCACTTGGATTATCTAGGTTAACTAGCGGGCACTTGGACGATCTAGGTTAAATAGCGGGCACTTGGACTATCTAGGTTAACTAGCGGGCACTTGGACTATCTAGATTAACTAGCGGGCCCTTGGACTATCTAGGTTAACTAGCGGGCACTTGGACTATCTAGGTTAACTAGAGTGCCCTTGGACTATGTAGGTTAACTAGCGGGCACTTGGATTATCTAGGTTTACTAGCGGGCACTTGAACTATCTAGGTTAACTAGCGGGCACTTGGACTATGTAGTTTCCCTAGCAGGCATTTGGATTACTTAGGTTACCTTGTGGGCACTTGGACTATATAGGTTACCTAGCAGGCACTTGGACTATGTAGGTTCCCTAGCGGGCACTTGGACAATTTAGTTTACCTAGCAGGCACTTTGACTATCTAGGTTTACTCACGAAAACTTGGACTATGTAGGTTGCCTAGCGAGCACTTGGACTACGTAGGTTCCCTAGCGGTCACATGGACTATGTAGGTTCCCTATCGGGTACTTGGACTATCTAGGTTAACTAGCGGGCACATGGACTATCTAGGTTATCTAGCACGCACTTGGATTATGAAGGATCCCTAGCGGGCACTTGGGCTATCTAGTTTACCTAGCGGGCACTTGGACTATGGAGGTTAACTAGCGGACACTTGCACGATCTAGGTTAACGAGCGGGCCCTTGGACTATGTAGGTTAACTAGCGGGCCCATGGATTATGTAGGTTTACTTGCAGGCACTTGGACTATCTAGGTTAACTAGCAGGCACTTGGACTATGTAGTTTCCCTAGCGGGCATTTGGACTATTTAGGTTACCATTGGGAACTTGGACTATGTAGGTTACCTAGCGGGCACTTGGACTATGTACGTCCCCTAGTGGGCACTTGGACTATCTAGGTTAACTAACGGGCACTTGGACTATGTAGTTTCCCTAGCGGGCATTTGGATTATTTAGGTTACCTAGCGGGCACTTGGACTATGTAGGTTAACTAGAAGGCACTTGGACTATCAAGGTTACCTAGCGGGCTCTTGGACTATGTAGGTTACCACGGGCACTTGGACTATCTAGGTTAACGAACGTGCACTTGGACTATGTAGGTAATCTAGCGGGCACTTGGACTGTCTAGGTTACCTAGCGGGCACTTGGCCTATCTAGGTTAACGATCGGGCACTTGGACTATGTAGGTTAACTAGCGGACACTTCGACTATCTAGGTTAGCTAACGGGCAATTGGACTATCTAGGTTACCTAGCGGGCACTTGGACTATGTATGTTCCCTTGCGGGCACTTGGACAATTTAGGTTACCTAGCAGGCACTTTGACTATCTAGGTTAACTAACGGGCACTTGGACTATGTAGGTTGCCTAGTGAGCACTTGGACTATGTAGGTTCCCTAGCGGGCACTTGGACAATGTAGGTTCCCTATCGGGTACTTGGACTGTCTAGGTTAACTAGCTGGCAATTGGACTGTCTAGGCTAACTAGTGGGCACTTGGACTATGTAGTTTACCTAGCAGGCACTTGAACTATGTAGGTTATCTAGCGGGCACTTGGACTATCTAGGTTACCTAGAGGGCACTTGAAATATGTACGTTCTCTAGCGGGCACTTGGGCTATCTACATTACCTAGCGGGCACTTGGACTATGTAGGTTAACGAACGGGCACTTGGACTATGTAGGTAACCTAATGGTCACTTGGACTATCTAGGTTACCTAACGGGGACTTGGACTATGTAGGTTAACTAGCGGGAACTTGGACTATGTAGGATCCTTATGGGACATTTGTACTACTTAGGTTAACTAGCAGGCACTTTGACTACCTAGGTTAACTAGCGGACACTTGGACTATCTAGGTCAACTAGCGGGCCCTTGTACTATGTAGGTTAAGTAGCGGGCCCATGAACTATCTAGGTTAACTAACGGACCTTGGACTATGTAGGTTAACTAGCGGGAACTTGGACTATTTAGGTTAACTAACGGGCACTAGGTCTATCTAGGTTAACTAGCGGGCACTTGTACTATCTAGGTTACCTAGCAGGCAATTGGATTATGAAGGATGCCTAGCGGGCACTTGGACTATCTAGGTTACCTAGCAGGCACGTGGACTATGTAGGTTAACTAGCGGACACTTGCACGATCTAGGTTAACTAGAGGGCCCATGGATTATGTAGGTTTACTAGCAGGCACTTGGACTATCTAGGTTAACTAGCAGGCACTTGGACTATGTAGTTTCCCTAGTGGGCATTTGGACTAGTTAGGTTACCATCGGGGAACTTGGACTATGTATGTTACCTAGCGGGCACTTGGACTATGAACGTCCCCTAGTGGGCACTTGGATTATCTAGGTAAACTAACGGGCACTTGGATTATGTAGGTTGCCTAGCGGGCACTTGGACTATGTAGAATCCCTAGCGGGCACTTGGATTATGTAGGTTCCCTATCGTACACTTGGATTATGTAGGTTCCCTATCAGGCACTTGGACTATGTAGGTTAACTAGCGGGCACTTGGACTGTCTAGGTAACCTAGCGGGCACTTGGACTATCTAGGTTAACGAACGGACACTTGGACTATGTAGGTAACCTAGCGGGCACTTGGACTGTCTAGGTTACCTAGCGGGCAATTTGACTATCTAGGTTAACTAGCGGGCCCTTGGACTATGTAGGTTAACTAGCGGGAACTTGGACTCTCTAGGTTAACTAACGGGTTCTTGGACCATGTAGGTTAACTAGCAGGCACTTGGACTATCTAGGTTAACTAGCTGACCTTGGACTATGTAGGTTAACTAGCGGGCACTTGGACTATCTAGGTTAACTAGCGGGCACTTGCACAATGCAGGTTCCCTAGCGGACACTTTGACTATGTAGGTTCCCTAGCGGGCACTTGGACTATATAGGTTCCCTATGGGCACTTGGAATATCTAGGTTCCCTAACGGGCACTTGGAATATGTAGGTTCAATATCGGGCATTTGGACTATGTAGGTTCCTCCGCGGGCATTTGGACTGTGTAGGTTCCCTATTGGGCATTGGACTATGTAGGTTAACTAGCAGGACCTTGGACTATCTAGGTTACCTAGCGGGCACTTGGACTATCTAGGTTACCTAGCGGGCACTTGGACTATGTACGTACCCTAGCGGGCACTTGAACTATCTAGGTTAACTAGAGTGCCCTTGGAATATGTAGGTTAACTAGCGGGCACTTGGATTATCTAGGTTAACTAGCGGGCACTAGGTCTATCTAGGTTAACTAGCGGGCACTTGTACTATCTAGGTTACCTAGCAGGCAATTGGATTATGAAGGATGCCTAGCGGGCACTTGGACTATCTAGGTTACCTAGCAGGCACGTGGACTATGTAGGTTAACTAGCGGACACTTGCACGATCTAGGTTAACTAGAGGGCCCATGGATTATGTAGGTTTACTAGCAGGCACTTGGACTATCTAGGTTAACTAGCAGGCACTTGGACTATGTAGTTTCCCTAGTGGGCATTTGAACTAGTTAGGTTACCATCGGGGAACTTGGACTATGTATGTTACCTAGCGGGCACTTGGACTATGAACGTCCCCTAGTGGGCACTTGGATTATCTAGGTAAACTAACGGGCACTTGGATTATGTAGGTTGCCTAGCGGGCACTTGGACTATGTAGAATCCCTAGCGGGCACTTGGATTATGTAGGTTCCCTATCGTACACTTGGATTATGTAGGTTCCCTATCAGGCACTTGGACTATGTAGGTTAACTAGCGGGCACATGGACTGTCTAGGTAACCTAGCGGGTACTTGGACTATCTAGGTTAACGAACGGACACTTGGACTATGTAGGTAACCTAGCGGGCACTTGGACTGTCTAGGTTACCTAGCGGGCAATTTGACTATCTAGGTTAACTAGCGGGCCCTTGGACTATGTAGGTTAACTAGCGGGAACTTGGACTCTCTAGGTTAACTAACGGGTTCTTGGACCATGTAGGTTAACTAGCAGGCACTTGGACTATCTAGGTTAACTAGCTGACCTTGGACTATGTAGGTTAACTAGCGGGCACTTGGACTATCTAGGTTAACTAGCGGGCACTTGCACAATGCAGGTTCCCTAGCGGACACTTTGACTATGTAGGTTCCCTAGCGGGCACTTGGACTATATAGGTTCCCTATGGGCACTTGGAATATCTAGGTTCCCTAACGGGCACTTGGAATATGTAGGTTCAATATCGGGCATTTGGACTATGTAGGTTCCTCCGCGGGCATTTGGACTGTGTAGGTTCCCTATTGGGCATTGGACTATGTAGGTTAACTAGCAGGACCTTGGACTATCTAGGTTACCTAGCGGGCACTTGGACTATCTAGGTTACCTAGCGGGCACTTGGACTATGTACGTACCCTAGCGGGCACTTGAACTATCTAGGTTAACTAGAGTGCCCTTGGAATATGTAGGTTAACTAGCGGGCACTTGGATTATCTAGGTTAACTAGCGGGCACTAGGTCTATCTAGGTTAACTAGCGGGCACTTGTACTATCTAGGTTACCTAGCAGGCAATTGGATTATGAAGGATGCCTAGCGGGCACTTGGACTATCTAGGTTACCTAGCAGGCACGTGGACTATGTAGGTTAACTAGCGGACACTTGCACGATCTAGGTTAACTAGAGGGCCCATGGATTATGTAGGTTTACTAGCAGGCACTTGGACTATCTAGGTTAACTAGCAGGCACTTGGACTATGTAGTTTCCCTAGTGGGCATTTGGACTATTTAGGTTACCATCGGGGAACTTGGACTATGTATGTTACCTAGCGGGCACTTGGACTATGTACGTCCCCTAGTGGGCACTTGGATTATCTAGGTAAACTAACGGGCACTTGGATTATGTAGGTTGCCTAGCGGGCACTTGGACTATGTAGAATCCCTAGCGGGCACTTGGATTATGTAGGTTCCCTATCGTACAGTTGGATTATGTAGGTTCCCTATCAGGCACTTGGACTATGTAGGTTAACTAGCGGGCACTTGGACTGTCTAGGTAACCTAGCGGGCACTTGGACTATCTAGGTTAACGAACGGACACTTGGACTATGTAGGTAACCTAGCGGGCACTTGGACTGTCTAGGTTACCTAGCGGGCAATTTGACTATCTAGGTTAACTAGCGGGCCCTTGGACTATGTAGGTTAACTAGCGGGAACTTGGACTCTCTAGGTTAACTAACGGGTTCTTGGACCATGTAGGTTAACTAGCAGGCACTTGGACTATCTAGGTTAACTAGCTGACCTTGGACTATGTAGGTTAACTAGCGGGCACTTGGACTATCTAGGTTAACTAGCGGGCACTTGCACAATGCAGGTTCCCTAGCGGACACTTTGACTATGTAGGTTCCCTAGCGGGCACTTGGACTATATAGGTTCCCTATGGGCACTTGGAATATCTAGGTTCCCTAACGGG